>NW_023330734.1:65444-104358 GCF_011100685.1 Canis lupus familiaris | reverse complement strand
AAGGATCTCAGTTCTTCATTCTTAAAGCCTTTACGTTTTTGGATGAAGTTCAGTCCCATTGTGAAGAATAAGGTGCTTTACTCAGAGTCTACTCATGTAAATGTAAACCACATCGAAAAATACCTCACAGCAACATCTAGACTGGTATTTGACCAAATGACTGGGCACTATAGCCTAGCCAAGTTGACACATACAATTAACCATCACATCTGTGGTCCAAATAGTGTTTATACTATTTGATAGAAGGCCATGTTCTTTCTTTCCAGTTTTTTCTCTGTTCAGTACCATCTGTTTCTATGAAAACACACTGACTTATTTAGGACTTTTATGTATACTGTGAGTTTTCTGTTGTAAACACAAAGATTATCTTAATCTAGTTTTGGAATAAAACATTTAAGATCTCCATCAAGTGATGCTGAGAAAAAAATCTGGGTTTGGGCTTTATGCAGATGTGACTTAGGAATATTCCCCTACCACGTTACAACTGTATTAATTTGGTTTGGATAGCTAAACCCTTTCCTTCTTAATTTGCTCAACTAAAAAGTAGGGAGAATCATACCCATTTTCCAGTAACTTGTTAAGTTCTAACTGGGGAAACATTTATGAAATTCTAGTACAGCATCTAGTATATGAAAGGCCATCTATATGATCAGTACAGAAAAACCTTCCCTGTCTCTGAACATTTAGTAGTTCCACTCGTAGCAATTTTCCTCCTAGAAGACTTAAACATTTTTTCCATTTTAAGTATAAGCCTCATTTCCCTTCTATTTCATGAAGTATTGCATTTTAACCACTGATAGATAAATTAGATGATTTTAAATTAATATTTTACTCATTTATCTAACAAATATTTATTAAATGTCTATTAAATCCCAAGGATTGTTCTGGGTGCTGGAGATTTAACAGTGAAGACGATAGATAAATTCCTTGCCCTTTTAGCTTGGATATTAGTGGGAGAGACTCTCAAAGAAAGAAATCAATAAGCATAAAATCACACTACAAGTAATATCATATTAGTCAGGGTAGGCTAAGTGATGCTGTGGTAAGTCACTAAATCTCATTAGCATAATTACAACAAAAGTTTATTTCTTGCTCGTGACAAGTCAGTGGCTGGTTCAGGTGACTATTCTTCCTCCCTAAGCACATGCTTCCATCAGGGAAGAGTGGACCAGTGAATCAAACAGCAACAGTTAAAAGCTTCTACATGTATCACTTTTGCTTCATATTTTTATTGGCCATAGCAAGTCACATTGTCATGCCTAATTTCAATGAAGAGGAGAAATGTGACTCTTGGTAATCCTAGTGGTAAAGGAGAAACATATGTGACTACCACAGTATTAAGTATATAAAAAACAAGAGAATAAATAAGTATTTTTAAAAAGATAATAAAACAAAATAAACATAAGTTTTCAAGTATATCATTGTTTAAATTTATAATAAAATATGTATTTAAAAAATTGGGTCAACTTAAAGTTATTTAATAACAATTATTAAAATTTAGTATTTAGATAAGAGGAAAGGCATTTAGGTCATTTATGAATGACTGATGTTTAATAGATATTGAGATGTTAAGTCTACTTGAGGACAAGGGTGATGGTTTTTATATTGCTATTCTTGGTTATTTAGGCACATACAAGATGCTCAGTAAAACTTCGTTGAAGTTAATAATGTTCATTGTTTTAAATTATTCTTCTCCATTTGGTTGACTGTCTTAAAATATAGTCCATTATAATTTTGCTCAGAAGCAAGGCCAATTTTCATTGTTTTTATCTACATTAAAATTTTACATTTAATTATAGTTTAAATTTGGACCACAAATGCTTGAATCACTAGTGGTCTCTTTCTCCTAGTTTGTCTCGGGTATGTTCCTAAACCATGGGTATGTCCAGTAGGACAAAAGACTACTACTTTACTGTTGGAGTTTGTGATCTACCATCTTGTCTTCTAAAAACAACAACAACAACAACATTTACCTTTAATATCTGTTTGGCAACTGCTGTGTTGAAGAGATTTCACAAATTTGAATAAAGAGGGCAACAAATACCGAGTGGCAGTTTTGTTTGTTTTAATTTATTCATGATCATGAATGTAAGAATAGTATACTTGCTTTCAAAGATAGCATATGATGATGATGGTGATGATGATGGTGATGATGATGATGATGATGATGCCTCTCTCTCTATTGTTCTTTCCTTTTGCTTTTGACTAAGTCTTTGTCATTTAAAAAATAAATCAGCCAAGAGAGGACCCAGTTATTCTTTGACTGGATAGATCAAGAGCAAACCAGAAGAGAATCTCTGTCTCTACCCAACTGAACCTCGTTTCGGTACCATCACTTCTCTATTTATGGATGGTATGTCTGAGATGTTGTCTCTATCCTAGAAACCAAGAACTTGTCTTAAATCAGTGCCTCTCCAGTCTGTGCCATGAATCCCGTGAATCTGTAAGAGTCCATGCCCTTTGATGAGTTTGCTGCTCTTGGATTTGTACAAAATTTGTTTGTTACTTGGCAAATGGGACACAGCTGGCTTCTGATTTAGAGAGTGTTTTAAATTAGTTACCTCCTACCTTAACTTGATCATTTAAATGGAAAGCACTATGGCTCCAACAGAGTAGACATGATATAAAAACCATTTCCGACATGAGTATCTTGCCTCCTCAGTTGTGATGGCTACTGGTATCTCTGAAGGAAAATAAATAATAAACAAACAAACAAATAAATAATACTAAATAAATAAATAAATAAAACACAGGTTCTGCGATTCTCACAAGTGGTAAACTGTCTTTGCATTATTTAAGAAAAGCTTTAAGTGTTCGATGAATGTGCTTAGACTAATGACAGTTGATGCCAAGAATATAGCAATAATCCAATACCATTTTGTAAAGTGGCAATTTGTGTAGAAATTGCAGAAAGCATCAACACATGCCGGGAACTTTACATATAAGTGAGCTATAGCGTGGGTGAAGGAGTTATTTATTTGGCTTTCATTTGTAAATAAGACACTAATCTTTTCCTTCCAAGGAGTAGCTAGGCCAGTTATTTAAAAGAATATTGATAGCCTTTGCTCATCATGGCAAAATTGAGGATCCTGACCTTAAAAGTCTTAGTATTTGGAGGAGCCTTAATAAGTCATTTAGGAGAACAGCATTCTATAGTTGAAGATGGCTAGATCTATAATCAAAATATTTGGGTAGAGTCCAGGCTATACTATTACCTGTCAGCAATTTAGCTTTCCTCATCAAGGCTTATATGATCTGGTCTAGGGAACCTCTCTAGTCTTGTTTGATAGTCTTTACTTCTTACTTGCTCCATTTCAGTCCCTATGCCATTTCTCACACATTTCAAAAGAAGTGTTCTTGCTGCCAGGCCTTCTGTTCTTCCTGTTCTCTCTGCCTGGGATGATCTTCCCCCAGAGACAAGCTGACATTTATTGGGCAGATCCAGTATGTTCCAAGGCGTTATAAATGCTTTGCATGTTTGTTGTGGTGAATTTTCATGATAACCGTATGAAGTGTGTAGTGACACTGGATGGATGAGAAAGGAGGCAGAGTGATCTGGCAAAGGCAGGATTGGAACGAAGGCCTTGGCTCTCACAAGAAGTGCTCTCATAGTACACAACACCCAGGGTGTGGTTCCCACTCTTCCTTTAACCTCAGAGCTCTTTCTTGGTGAGCATTTCCTGACTATCTTATTTAAAGTGGAATTCCTGTGACTCTTTCTGTTTACTTAGCTTTATATTTATGAACAGTACTACATATTACCTGATTGATAATGCCTGTTTACTTGCTTACTTCTTTGCTTATCTCCCTCACTAGAATATATATTCTATGAGGGATGGACATTGTTCTGATCCGTGTTACCACTCTATCCCCTGCATCCAGAAGTGTACTGAAATGTACTGAGAGAGGATACGAATTGACTTAGAATTTTTATCGGGTTTAAGGTATCTTACTCTTCAAACACTTGCAGAGCACCATTTTGTGTCAGATTCCATGACAGTTTGTGGAAATTGGAACGTGAATGAGAATGATGGGGACTCCTACTTTTCTGCTTTTCCTGATGCTTTTCCGGCATCCTAGAAGAAACAAACATGCAATTAACAGACAGTTGCCCAGGATAAGCATCCTTTTAGGGCAAATATAAGGTGCAGCAGGGAAGGGAGGCTTTAGGGAAAGCTATTCCGAGGGGTGATATCCATGTTGAGAGCTGAAGGATGGGCTGAATGGGGATGCAAGACCATTTGGGGCAGAGCAGATGACAGAAGTCCCTGAGAGGGCACATTCCAGTTTATTATTTTTTTAAAGATTTTATTTATAGAGACAGAGAGAGGGGCAGAGAGACACAGGCAGAGGGAGAAGCAGGCTCCATGCAGGGAGCCCGGCGTGAGACTCGATCCCGGAACTCCAGATTCAGGCCCTGGGCTGAAGGCAGGCGCCAAACCGCTGAGCCACCCAGGGATCCTCCGCACATTCCACTTTAAAAGCAGTTCACTGTGACTCAGATATAGACTACGAGGGCCAGAGTTTACTGTCTGAGGCTGGAGAATAAAGTTGGGTTTTCAAGGGTCTTGAAAACTATTCCAAGAAGCCAAGACTTTATTGTCTGAGCATTGAGATGCCACTGAATGATTTTTAAATCAATGTAGTTTTGATTTAGTATCTGATTCCGTTTACCACCTTCAGCCACATAAGTTGGCAGCATTTCCACTTTCTGGATGGGACGAATAAGGCCCAGAAGAACACATTTCAATGTTGGTGGAATTGATTTAATTCTCTTAATGACAGTGATATCAGGGCTTCTAACTCCTACCTTCCCACCCTCTCTCCTTCCTTCTTTCTGGTTGTTATTCTTGTCAAACATAAAGCTATTTATCCACCATCCTTAACTTTTTCCACGGAATATCCATGCACTCACAAGCTTCTAATAACCAGACCCCTGAGTGAAAGCAGTGACCTCACGGGCGGCAGGGCTTGTTGTGGCTGGATACCATATTGTGCACCGGGCTGGAATTCTCTGTTCTTCCTCACTAGGAAGCTGGATTTGTACCAGGAACCTCTTATCTGAAAAGGCAGCTCTAGGCTGGGGAGAACAGAGCTGGTTTGACGAAGTGGAGAGGCGCTCAATGTTGGTCTGGCCACGCTTTGGGCATGCGTGAGCGCTCACAGCAAAACACAGCTGGCATGTCTAATTTTAGCCTTGACTGCCTTGAAAAGGGACCCTTAAAGGAAATATATTTTCGCTGAAACCATTTGTATTATAATGTAACAGCTGACAGACATGTCAGAATATTACTTATTATTGGTGGGGAAAAACTCTGTCAGGTAATTGTGCTTTTTTTTTGTGATGACATCGGGAAGTGATTAAAGCATCCCTGAATCAAAATCATCATAGATAGACAGTGAGAGAACCAGAGCTTTTATTTATGAAGACGCCTGTAAACCTAATGGGATACCTCCTTTGATGCTTACAAAACGGAAGTAAGGGTAAGAATGATCATTTCGGCTATGGCAAGTGGGTCCTTGTGATCCTGACGATGCAGGGCTTGCTAATAGTAGTCCTGGCATAGACTCTCAAATTTCTTCAATGCTTAGCATCCTCCGTGTCCTCCGAGAAGTAAAAGGTTAGTTTCTGGACCGGGTCTCGGATTCATCTGGCTTTCGTATGTTAACAGGTTCTGAAAGCATCTGGGACACACTTGTTCCATTTAACAGCACGGGTCGTCCGTCTGCTTTTATTTTTGTCCTTTCTCTTCCTTCCTCCCTTCGTCCTCTCTTCCCTCCCGTGGTCTTCTGTGTTTGCTTTAGCAGTGTGGCTTACCTTGCCACTTGGCAAGAAAAAAAGGCAGCTCTTGTGTGGGGTAGATGGAGGGAAGGATAAGAAATAATCCACCGCCCCGAATTTGAGTTCCCTGGGTTCAGTTCCAGCGGCAGCAGCTTTGCTGCAAAAATTGCTTTGCTGTTCGAGATAGCCAGCAGAGGGAATCAGGACTTTGCTTGCAGCAGGGGTTGAAGCAGGCTTTTTTTTTTTTCTTGGAGGAAATACTGCAGCTTTCTGGACTGCATACCCTGCTCCCTGGAGAGGTTCCACCCACCAGCTGGAAGGAGAGGAAGTGAATGAAAGGACAGGAGGAGCCCGAACACCATGTCACTCTGGAAGGGAGACAGCAGCAACCAGGCTGTGCAAGGTTGTTTTGTTTTGTTTTCTTTTCCCCTTTCTCTTTCTTTTTTTTTTCTTTTTCATTTTTTTTGTTTCTTCTTTCTTTCTTTCTTCTTTCTTTTTTTCCCTTTTTTCTTTAAGGTGGGGAAAGAGACAAACAGGAGACAGGAAGCTGATCTGCAAGGATTCAGAGTTGTGCTAAAAGACTTTGATTTTTTTTCTTCTCTCCCTCTTTACAAACGCTGGCAATTGACATCACTACAGACAGCCTGGGGTAGAGAACAAAGTGCCTCATCCCAAGTGGACCCTGGCAGCTGGGGGAAGGAAGGCAGGATCTGGGAAGGCTGTGTGTGTGTGTGTGTGTGTGTGTGCGCGTGTGTGTGTGCGTGTGTTGTTCTACCAATACCTTTCCTTTTTTCTTTCTTTCTTTCTTTCTTTCTTTCTTTCTTTCTTTTCTTTCTTTCTTTCTTTCTTTCTTTCTTTTTTTGGTGTGTTTCTTTTTTAAATTCCTGCCGTGTTGGAACTAGTGAGTGGTGGAAGACGAAGGATCTCTGAAGCCTCATCAGTCATCGGGACCATCAGGAATAGTGGTTTAAGAGGACGCTCGGCCCTGGGGCACCATACCGTGTCATCGAGTTCCCTGCCTCGGAGATAAGATTCCAGCTACATGGGTAAACGCCTGGATCAGCCACAAATGTACCCCCAGTACACTTACTACTATCCTCACTGTCTCTAAACCAAGGTATGGCTCGACCCACAGTCTGGCAAGCAGTGTGTATCCTGCACTTGGGATGGGAAACAGGCATGTGGATTATTATTTACCTCCCCTTTCCCATCACCTCTTCCTGCTTCTTTGAAATTAGTAACATAGCAATGGAGTTAATGAGGCCAGAGGAGAATATGAGAAGAAAGCAAGCCCTGGGACTGTGGTTTTTCTCTTCTAGCAGAGATAATAGTTTCGCTCGTGTTCCTTTGTTGTTATTTGGCAACATAAAGATGTTCCTGATATCCGTAGTAAAGTGCTTTGCAGATGGACAGGGTTGTTAGAAAGGAGATTGTGACAGTGATTATCAGGAACAACAACGATTTCAGAGGCTTTTCTGGTGAGCTGTTCTTTGTGGCTCTGAAAGGGTTTTTCTCACTGGATAGGATGCACCAGGGTGGGGGCAACTCAGACTTTCAATCACAGAGTATAGAATGAAAGAAGGGTGTGGGAAGGTATAGTACGACTAACTGACGTCCCGTAGAGTTTGTTTGGGTGTTTGCTTTTGTTTTTGTGTATTTGCCTTACATATTTTATTTTATATGGAGGGTGATCAAGACTCTAGAGACTGAAGTTTGGAGCTTTACAATAGATGTTCTTTACTTTTCGAAGCTCTGTTTTTTCTGTGCTGGCTGCCATCAGGAGGCCTGTGGGTCTTGAAACGGGATGAAATATAACTGATGATAATTGGGACACGAATTGGTTAAATACTTTAGTCTTGGGATTCCCTGGGTGGCGCAGTGGTTTGGCGCCTGCCTTTGGCCCAGGGCGTGATCCTGGAGACCCTGGGATCGAATCCCACGTCGGGCTCCCGGCTGCATGGAGCCTGCTTCTCCCTCTGCCTATGTCTCTGCCTTCTCTCTCTGTGTGTGACTATCATAAATAAATTAAAAAAAATTAAAAAAATTTTTTTTAATACTTTAGTCTTTATGTGTGTGCACAAATGACCATTACGGGGCCAGTGGAAAGCCCACGTAACTAAGCAGTGGGCAGTGCCAACCATGAACTTGATCCTGCAGTTCAGACCTGAAAGGCTCTCAGGTGTGAAATCACTGCTCCAATTTGTCAGTTAAATTGGACTTGATGAGTTGGGGGGGAGGGTGTCGGTAGTAGAGTTATCGCTTTGAATGTATGGGTTATGTTTCTTTACAGGTGATATTAATTTTGTATCGCATTAGCCAGACTCCACTGTCTTCTTAATAAATAAATATGCGGGAGAGTGACCAAGGCGTGCCTGAGTGATCTGTGCTGCCACCGGGACTCGTTGATGGGATTAGTGTTCGGTAATCCATGCTGTAGTTAGCTCTTATTTATTCTGTCTCCTCCAACAATGCCTATTTGTAAACCAGACGAGGGCAGCAGACTTTCCGAATTCTATTAAAAATTGTTGCTTTTTTTCTTTCTTTTTCAATCGCTCCATGACTCGCCCTGCCCCTGCAAGGTCTCCTCACATTGCTTTTTGCCCTTGTGAGCATTTAGTTTGTGGGGCTGCTGCTTTAGTAGACCAGCCCTCCTGCTCCCGTTGCAGTGCAGTGTGTTTTAACTCTTTGGGGGATTGGGTGGAGAATGCTGTCTGCCTTCCTCAAGGAAATGGCAAAGCAAGGGCTAGTCTAAAAGAGGAAATTTATAGTCATTCCTCATCCCCCCCCCAAGAAATAAAAACAACAAACCCAAGGGTTCCATGAAAAATATCGGACATTCCATCCCTTTTACTCATTTGGCTAAATTTTTCCAAATGTTTCAAAATTCATGCTTTCTTTTTGGTTCTTTTTTTGACTGTGAAGCATATTCAGAAAGGAAACTTTAGATAAAAATGAATGGAATAATTGCTTTCCTGCCTGAGATTTCTTTTAACTTATTGCTAGCAGGAAATAATGTCTTGCACATTATATTAAGGACAGGATGTTGGATGAGCTACACTGATGGGAAGTGTGTGTGTGTGTGTGTGTGTGTGTGTGTGTGTGTGTGTGTGTGAAGAGAGAGACTGGGAGAGGGAGAGAGAGAGGGATTGAGGTAAAGAAAGTGCAGTGGTGAGGGAAAAGAGGAGAGCCTGAAAAACATAGAGGGAATTTAAAAAAAATCTGTTTTGGGGTCCTGTGTAGTTTAGTGTGTAGACAGGCAGCATCTGGATCTTGTTACTTTCAAGCTAGTCAAAGCCATCAACTTCTGGAACATTTTTAAAGAAGGTAGATCCATTAGGTGACCTAAACTGATATTCGGGCAATCAGATCAGGGTGATGGGGAATATAGGATCAGCTACTTTGGCTATCATGGTAGTTCATATTGATTATGTTGCAAACTTTCGACAGAGCTGTGAAGTTGTCGAATACTGTTTCGGTGGCTCTGAAATGATAGACATTAATAACATTCCTGGAAGCTGAAGATGTGAAAACGTGCCCTGCTTTGAAACTTGGGCACACAGGGAATGAGAATAAGGATCAATCATACTTTAAAATGTGGGGACTTTCTGGCAGCATGAATACTATGTAAGAAAGTACTATCATGACCCAGTATAGCATGAAAACAACTGGGTTGATTTCAGTGTTGTCTTTTTGCTCCTTTTATATTTTTATCTTAAAATATTACCTATAAATTCTGAGGGGAATACATGCTGCTCATGTTTATTTGGTAAGCAAGCCTTGGTGGAATTCACAAAATCTACAGTCCTAGCCTTGGCTTATAGTTATAATCTATTTTAAAAATCAGAGCTATTTAAAATGATACTGATACATAAAGAATACTTATGGTTGATAAAAATAGAGTTCTGTGGTTGACTATAAAAGTCATATTCTGGTGACATCATAACTTAAGCTGTCCTGTAAAACCAGGTGTTCTTAACTAATCAACAAAAGCCATTTACTGACATTAGTTTGGGGTGAAGAATCTTTATGGGGTTCTTAAAGAACTCAAGGTGTATCATTGCATTTATTCAGACAGTACAAAATACTGAACGTTTTCTTTCTACTTAAATGTGTGTGTTAGATACAGCTGCTCTTTTCTTATGATAAAACAAAATGAGAGTAGGGTTGTCTAAATAAATGGAAAGGTTTCCCTTTCCTCAAATGCAATTAAAGTTTTAGAAAAACTTGGGGCCCTTCCCTGCTTTCTCTGCTCCTCTTATTTTCTCATCACATTAGAACTAATTCACTACCTTTGTTGCTTAAAAAGAAAAAGAAATTAGAAATAAGTTACTTATGCTTCTCTCCCTTTGAATAATTTTCCAAATGCTTAAATTATTATATTAGATAAATGTACATAGAAGTAAAATGAAAACCCAATGACTAGCTGATAGCTATCTTGTAGCGGTATTGTTCTAGGATGCATGTTTTCCAAGACCTTGCATTAAAAGCTGTCATTTGTCAATTTTCTTTTGGCCATTTTTCCCCCCTATTAAAAGAAGCAATTTAAAAAAGAAACACTTGTGATTGAGCAGAAAAGAAGCAATCTTGATGACATGCTTTAATACTTACATAAGAGCCATAGCCAGATTTAAAAAAAAAAATCTTCATCAAAACGAATTTGCTCTTTGAAGGCCACCAGGATAATCAGCAAACTTTAGAGAAAGGGGACCAAAAAATAGCTCATTAGCTTAATGATAATATCCATAATCACGTTTGATTGAGTCACAACCTAATATTTCTCAGCAATTTTGTTATAGCCCATTCAAAGCAAGCAACCTGTTGCTATTGCATTGTGAGACCCAGGGTGAATCGCAATCTGAGTTATTTTGTGGAGGGTTTCTTGGAAAGGCAACTTAATCATAACTAGGAAGGCTAAAAAGAGTAAAACATGGTCACAGCCTGGTGAATTGATACTTTGTTGCTGAGAAAGATATTTCCCTCATGTGTGGTATCTGGAAAACTTTATCATCTCCCCAAAACTTTAAAATGCATCCAAACGCACACAGCAAGCTAGTCCTTCCTTCCATTTCCTTACCCTGACCGGGTCACGATGTTTCTACCGATCCAGGGCATGGTTTCTACTCATGCTGCTTTTCCATCAGCCTACTGCTTTCCCACCTTGGACCATCTGCTTCCCCTGAAGATCTTGCAGAAAGATCTGTGGGACCCAACAGAGTTTTTCTGGCTGCTGCTACTCAGATCGTATTCAGAACCTGGTGTGAAGTTGGAGTTGGGGTCAGGTATAGGGAGTAACTCATCAACTGCACACTGACTTCAGGCTGAGTTTCCAACCATCTGCAGCCTGGACAGCTGCTCATCTCTCAAAGTCTAGCTAGAGCCCGATTGATTGTGCCATAGAGAGAGCAAACACTTGAAACACGAAGGACTAAGGAGTAGGGAAAGGAAGAGAGAGGCTCCTATGGGGCAAGGGATATTCTCAAAGATGTGAATGTACAGATCCTTCAAAAGCAAAACAGGACAACCCCTTAACATGCTTCTTGCACATGAAAATGTAGAAAATCCTGCAGAGGGAGGGAAAGAGTTTAGGATTTCCTTAGTACTTCCTGCCTCAGATTTGCATTGATAGCCAGAGTTGGTAACTTGCCAGTTTTAAAACAGCCTTGAAAACTCCCAAGTTCTGTTTTCCTTTGAAAGGCTGAAACATACAAAACTGGTTTTCTAAAAATTGTCCAGCAATAGAACCTTGAGGTACAACTCCAAATATGTCTTTCGCTTCAGGGGGTAATATGAGAGCATGAAACTATGATAAATCTTGTTTGTCTCATTTGAGAATGTACACAATTTTAATTGGTTTTGAATAAGAGAAAAATAGTAACAAGGGGCCACTCTCCCTTTCTAGTTGTCCTGTTTTCTTTACCTCCCCCCCATATTAAATTATCTTTGGAATTGTCTTTTCTATAATGCAGCCATTGTTTTCACAGTACTAAGTTTAGTGCCTAGCTAAAAGGAGGAGCTATGTAAAAAGTTCATGTTGTTGTTGTCTTTCTCTCCAGAATCATTCTTAATTCAAAAGAAACCTCATGTCAATTTGTTCTAACAGTATCTTCCTAACAGCTTCCTTTCGCTTTCTCTCAGTTTGGGAAAAGAACAATAGAATTATAAATCAAAATTATTTCTCTGAAGTAATTAAATCTATTAGAGGGTTGGAGGTAGGGCTGATTTGCAGGGAGGGAGACAAAAGAAGAGAAGTAGGATGTAAGTTCATTTCAGGTCTTTCTGGCTCCAGGAATTCTGGAAAGCGTCATTATTGCACTAATATGATTTTACACAATCCTTTTTGACATTATCAGTCTTTTTGGCAGAGAGAGGGCTCAGTCACAATTACGTCCATGCCAAATTCTAAGAAAACCAGTCTTTCTTTAAAAGAAAATCTTTTTAGTGTTGGACTTCTTATTCGGAGTAAATGGTTGATGTTTATCCACAATTGGCTTCGAGTACTACATTAAAATTGTGTTTTGTAGCAGTCTTGTAAGCCACAGCTGTATGTGATTAAATAGTGTAATATCAAAAGCGTGTGAGAATAGGCTTTTTTATGCTATAGCTGTTGCACAGCAAGAGAGCAGATGGAACCAGAGGGAGAGCCAGGGCAACAGTGTATTTATGTGTTGTAATACCTGCGTCGAGGATACACATTGCTGTTTTTTGCAGTAGTGGGAAAATGCTGACCGTATCTTGGATGTCATTGAAAAATACACTTTTTGAAAATGGACATGGACCTATCATACCAATTTTTATTTTAAACAGAGAGTTACTGTTTATTAGAAAACACATATTTACCGAAGGGTCCGAAACATTTGCAAGTGGAAGGATCATAATGATTTTCCATGCAGCACACATTCAAATAACAAAAGTGAATTTCTCATTTCTGTTTTGAAATCATAACTTTTTTGCTTTTTTAAAAAAATTTTAAATGTTTTTTGCTGCTTTAAGCTGTGGAACTATTGTAAGAAAATCATCAGGCCATTTATCCCTAAAAAAGAGTGACAGGTAATGAGGAGAACAAAATAGGCGGTGGTATGATTCTTTTTTTTTCTTTTCAGATATTTGGAAATATAGTATTTGGTTTTGTATGCCTATTGTTCCTTTGTGGCCACTGTTAAGAAGTACATACTTGTACAAAGGGACACACTTTTGGGTCTATCTCTTTAGCAGGATATCATAATAAGGAGATTTATTTTTCATGGGATGGTTAAACTATAAAGTTCTTGAAAGAAAATATTCATGAAACCTGTCATCTTGAGTTTTCTTGAGCTTGTGAATCTATAGGATACTAATAAGAGATTTACTAGTACGTCATTGTTTTCAGGGCCTTGAAAAAGCCTATAGAAGTAGCTGTTGGTTTTCAAATTTCAGGCATTAAAAAGCAATTTGGAAAAGGAAAAAAAAGAGGGGGTTGACAGAGATAAGTTGGATTCTGTTTGTTTTGTTTTTCATGTTGATATAAGCAGCAAATTTGTTCACATTTAAACTTTTTTTTTTCATGTAGATTTACTGGTCAGGAAGTATATACCATGTGGAATCAGTAACTGGATATAGCTTTGGAATTCAGAACATTGACATCTAATAGATAACAAATTTCAAGAGTATGGATAACAAATGCTGAGTCATGGAGTCTGGTTTTGTTTTATTGTTGTGGAGGGAGGGAATTCTCTGATTTGTGTGTCAATGGATTGGTTTCAGGTTCTCTAAGATCTCTTCCAGGCTTAGTATTTGTGACTCACACTTTGAGACTAAATGAGCCTGCTTTGATGTATTCGTGGTACTGGGAGATGACCTTGGTTTTGTGCTGTCAATGAGTTTTGTTCAGGTCCCCATCCTTTCTCCAGAGCAGATCAAATACTGCTTTGCCCACTCTGGTGATTGATGAATTTAACTATCTGCTTCCTTTGCCAATCTAAACCCAGTGTACCAAGAGAAACACATCCATCACCTGGGAGTGGGTGGAGAGCAGCTCCCAGGGGTAGGACAGAATGACAGGCATCATTTAATCATGGTCATTGCCAGCTTTGTTATCGTGGTTAAAGTTTTCTCCTTTGGGTAAAATTAGAGCTTATCTAAAGATGGTGACAGTGTGATGCTTTACTTTTCTTCATTTAACTTCCTCTCTGCAGGTGGTTTCAGAACTGAATGGGTAGGCATATGTTTGGCCTAACCAGTGGGGTGATGGAGGCAGAAGGATTGCCTCATTAAGGCCCTGACAACCCTAGTTTTGTGAATGAAACTAGGAGCTAGTGCCAATATGGAAATGACAATTGATAGATGAAATACTATTTTGACTGGAGGTTATAAATCCTTAAAACCCCTAAATTGCTGAATAGTAGTCTTTAAAACATGAGAAAAGAATACTATAGTAACTCTAGTATATGGAGTAGTAGGAGCAAGAGAATTACTTCTCCGGGACACATAAGCACAACCGTTATCTTTCTGTCTTTTTCTCACTAAGTACCCTTCTCATTCCCCCAAAAGCTTCCTATTAGCTGAATTAATGAAAGTAAATAGAGGGACGCCTGGGTGGCTCAGCGGTTGAGCGTCTGCCTTCAGCTCAGGGCATTATCCTGGAGTCCTAGGATCCAGTCCCACGTCAGGCTCCCTGCACAAAGTCTGCTTCTCTCTCTGCCTACGTCTCTGCCTCTCTGTCTCAGTGTCTCTCATGAATAAATAAATAAAATATATTTTTTAAAATAAAGTAAATAGAACCTTGAATTTTGTTTTTATGAATGATAGCCAGATAGAAAAAAATAGACTTGACTTCATACATAGTTCAGGCAACCCTGATAATGTCCTGTCTTATTGTGTGGAAAGTAAGAGACAATGGAAGAAAAATAAATCTTGCTATATTCTAAGTATTGGTACTAATTATTTTAGGTATGGAGTTTTGGTTTCAGAGTTAGCTTTCCTACCATTATATTGTAGGGTTAAGAAGTTGGTATACATCACACTTCATATGCTAGAATCTTTGGCTATTTCATTCTTAACTAATGGTTTTCAAGCTGAATATGAATCATGCATAGAATTTAAGGAGAGTTTTTGAGGAGCCTTCCTATTTTTATCTCGTGTACTGCTGTCTATTTATCTTAGTCACATTGCTGATTGAGGACGATTTAATGAAAACGAAAATGGAAAACAGAATACTAACTGTCTGGGTTTCTGGACCGGTTAAGATACCTTAAAAGGTTTCCTTACATATGCGAGTCATATTTGAAGCTATTATCGATGTCTGTAAACTCTCATATTGCCCCTTTTAAAACTTATCAGTCACATAAATTGGGTGGTGGCACCCTGACTATAGCTCCTGTTGAGGTCACTTAGCATTCAAGCAAATATACTTTTGAGCTCCTAGCTAGTTTCGAGTGGATGAAGTATTTGAAGGAGTGTGTACAAAGCTTGGAATAAAATTTCAGAGATTGTTTTCTAGTGTATCATACAAAAAACCCATCTGACATACTTACGATGTTTCATTTCTTCATCTCTTCTCAAGAGATGAGAAAAACACTTTTTTTGACTTGGTACTTGTCCCTGAAGGGTTGTGACACTCCGGATTACCCTCGTTCTTGCTTTCGGCCCTAGGCCTCTTGTCCCTTGCTTGTGCATACCAATTCAAACTGAAGGCCATGAGAAATAAGGATGTTGTATTATCGTATAAGGCAGGAAATTCGGAAAAAGCAATAAAATTCTGATGTCCTTTTCAAACTATTCCAAAAAATTAACCACTGCTTTTTTTTTATGATGTCACACACAGAAGAGAGAGAGGCATAGGTAGAATCAGGCTACATGCACCGGGAGCCCGATGTGGGATTCGATCCGGGTCCAGGATCACGCCCTGGGCCAAAGGCAGGCGCCAACCGCTGCGCCACCCAGGGATCCCTTTTTCTTTCGGTGCTGTGAGGGGAGGGAGGGGAGGGAGGAGGGGGGAGGGCGGAGGGGGGGGAGGGCGGGGGGAGGAGGGCGGGAGGGAGGAGGGGGCAGGAGGAGCGGGGAGGAGGGAGGGAGGGAGGGAGGAGGAGGGAGGGCGGGAGGGAGGGAGGGCTTCTTTCTTTCTTTCTTTCTTTCCTTTCTTTCTTTCTTTCTTTCTTTCTTTCTTTCTTTTCTTTCTTTCTTTTTTTCTAATAAAAATTTATTTTTTATTGCTGTTCAATATGCCAACATACAGAATAACACCCAGTGCTCATCCCATCAAGTGCCCCCCTCAGTGCCCACAACCCAGTCACCCCCCACTCCCCGCCCTCCTCCCCGTCCACCACCCCTAGTTCGTTTCCCAGAGTTAAGAGTCTTCCATGTTCTGCCTCCCTTTCTGATATTTCCTACCCATTTCTTCTCCCTTCCCCTCTATTCCCTTTCACATCTTCTTTATCCATTCATCTTTCGATGGACACCGAGGCTCCTTCCACAGTTTGGCTATTGTGGACATTGCTGCTAGAAACATCAGGGTGCAGGTGTCCCGTCGTTTCACTGCATCTGTATCTTTGGGGTAAATCCCCAGCAGTGCAATTGCTGGGTCATAGGGCAGGTCTATTTTTAACTCTTTGAGGAACCTCCATACAGTTCTCCAGAGTGGCCTGCACCAGTTCACATTCCGACCAAGCGTGCAAGAGGGTTCCCTTTTCTCTGCATCCTCTCCAACGTTTGTGGTTTCCAGCCTTGTTAATTTTCCCCATTCTCACTGGTGTGAGGTGGTATCTCATTGTGGTTCTGATTTGTATTTCCCTGATGGCAAGTGATGCAGGGCATTTGCTCATGTGCTTGTTGGCCATGTCTATGTCTTCCTCTGTGAGATTTCTGTTCATGTCTTTTGCCCATTTCATGATTGGATTGTTTGTTTCTTTGGTGTTGAGCTTAATAAGTTCTTTATAAATCTTGGAAATTAGCCCTTCATCTGATACGTCATTTGCAAATATCTTCTCCCATTCTGTAGGTTGTCTTTTAGTTTTGTTGACTGTATCCTTTGCTGTGCAAAAGCTTCTTATCTTGATGAAGCCCCAGTAGTTCATTTTTGCTTTCGTTTCTTTTGCCTTCATGGATGTATCTTGCAAGAAGTTACTGTTGCCGAATTCAAAAAGGGTGTTGCCTGTGTTCTCCTCTAGGATTTTGATGGAATCTTGTCTCACATCTAGATGTTTCATCCATTTTGAGTTTATCTTTGTGTCTGGTGCAAGAGAGTGGTCTAGTTTCATTCTTCTGCATGTGGATGTCCAATTTTCCTGGCACCATTTATTGAAGAGACTGTCTTTCTTCCAGTGGATAGTCTTTCCTCCTTTGTCGAATATTAGTTGACCATAAAGTTGAGTGTCCACTTCTGGGTTCTCTATTCTGTTCCCCTGATCTATGTGTCTGTTTTTGTGCCAGTACCACCCTGTCTTGATGACCACAGCTTTGTAGTACAACCTGAAATCTGGCATTGTGATGCCCCCAGCTATGGTTTTGTTTTTTATTTTTTTTTATTTTTTTTAAACAAGCTTTTTTTAAATTTTTATTTATTTATGATAGTCAGAGAGAGAGAGAGAGAGAGAGAGAGAGAGAGAGGGAGGCAGAGAGAGAAGCAGGCTCCATGCACCGGGAGCCTGACGTGGGATTCAGTCCCGGGTCTCCAGGATCGTGCTCTGGGCCAAAGGCAGGCGCCAAACCGCTGCGCCACCCAGGGATCCCTGGTTTTCTTTTTTAAAATTCCCCTGGCTATTCGGGGTCTTTTCTGATTCCACACCAATTTTAAAATAATTTGTTCCAACTCTCTGAAGAAAGTCCATGGTATTTTCATAGGGATTGTATTAAACGTGTAAATTGCCCTGGGTAACATTGACATTTTCATAATATTAATTCTGCCAATCCATGAGCATGGAATATTTTTCCATCTCTTTGTGTCTTCCTCAATTTCTTTCAGAAGTGTTCTATAGTTTTTAGGGTATAGATCCTTTACATCTTTGGTTAGGTTTATTCCTAGGTATCTTATGCTTTTGGGTACAATTGTAAATGGGATTGACTCCTTAATTTCTCTTTCTTCAGTCTCATTGTTAGTGTATAGAAATGCCACTGACTTCCGGGCATTGATTTTGTATCCTGCCACGCTGCCAAATTGCTGTATGAATTCTAGCAATCTTGGGGTGGAGGCTTTTGGGTTTTCTATGTAGAGTATCATGTCATCAGCAAAGACGGAGAGTTTGACTTCTTTGCCAATTTGAATACCTTTAATGTCTTTTTGTTGTCTGATTGCTAAGGCTAGGACTTCCAGGACTATGTTGAATAGCAGTGGTGAGAGTGGACATCCCTGTCTTGTTCCTGATCTTTGGGGAAAGGCTGCCAGTGCTTCTCCATTGAGAATGGTATTTGCTGTGGGCTTTTCATAGATGGCTTTAAGATGTTAGGAATGTTCCCTCTATCCCTACACTCTGAAGTGTTTTGATCAGGAATGGACGCTGTATTTTGTCAAATGCTTTCTCTGCATCTAATGAGAGAATCACATGGTTCTTGTTTTTTCTCTTGCTGATATGATGAGTCACATTGATTGTTTTATGAGTGTTGAACCAGCCTTGCATCCCGGGGATAAATCCTACTTGGTTATGGTGAATAATCTTAACGTACTGTTGGATCCTATTGGCTAGTATCTTGTTGAGAATTTTGACATCCATGTTCATCAGAGATATTGGTCTATGATTCTCCTTTTTGGTGGGGTCTTTGTCTGGTTTTGGAATTAAGGTGATGCAGGCCTCATAGAACGACTTTGGAAGTACTCCATCTCTTTCTATCTTTCCAAACAGCTTTAGTAGAATAGGTATGGTTTCTTCTTTAAACGTTTGATAGAATTCCCCTGGGAAGCCATCTGGCCCCGGACTTTTTGTGTCTTGGGAGGGTTTTGATGACTGCTTCAATTTCCTCCCTGGTTATTGGCCGTTCAGGTTTTCTATTTCTTCCTGTTCCAGTTTTGGTAGTTTGTGGTTTTCCAGAAATGCATCCATTTATTCTAGATTGCCTAATTTATTGGCATATAGCTGCTCATATGTTTTTAAAATCATTTGTATTTCCTTGGTGTTGGTTGATCTCTCCTTTCTCATTCGTGATTTTATTAATTTGAGTCTTCTCTCTCTTCTTTTTAATAAGGTTGGCTAATGGTTTATCTATCTTATTAATTCTTTCAAAGGACCAACTCCTGGTTTTGTTGATCTGTTCCACAGTTCTTCTGGTCTCGATTTCGTTGAGTTCTGCTCGAATCTTTATTAACTCTCTTCTTCTGCTGGGTGTAGGATCTATTTGCTGTTTTTTTTTTCTTTTTTCTCTAGCTCCTTTAGGTGTAAGGTTAGCTTTTGTATTTGAGTTCTTTCCAGTTTTTGGATGGCTGCTAGTATTGCGATGTATTTCCCCCTCAGGACTGCTTTTGCTGTATCCCAAAGGTTTTTAAACGGTAGTATCTTCATTCTCATTAGAATCTTTATAATTTCTCCTTAATTTCCTGGTTGACCCTTTCATCTTTTAGCAGGATAGTCCTTAACCTCCACGTGTTTGAAGTCCTTCCAAACTTCTTGTGATTTAGTTCTAGTTTCAAGGCATTATGATCTGAGAATACACAAGGGACGATCCCAATCTTTTGAAATCGGTTCAGACCTGAATTGTGATGCAGGATGTGGTCTATTCTGGAGAAAGTTCCACGTGAACTTGAGAAGAATGTGTATTCATTTGCCTTTGGATGTAAAGTTCTGTAGATATCTGTGAAATCCATCTGGTCCAGTGTATCATTTAAAGCTCTCGTTTCTTTAGAAATGTTGTGCTTAGAAGACCTATCCAGTGTAGAAAGCGCTAGATTGAAGTCACCAAGTATAAGTGTATTATTATCTAAGTATGTCTTAACTTTGGTTATTAAGTGATTGATATATTTGGAAGCTCCCACATTCGGGGGCATATATATTGAGGATTGTTAAGTCCTCTTGTTGGATAGATCCTTTAAGTATGATATAGTGTCCCTCTTCATCTCTCACTACAGTCTTCAGGGTAAATTTTAGTTTATCTGATATAAGGATGGCTGCTCCTGCTTTCTTTTGGGGACCATTTGAATGGTAAATGGTTCTCCAAACTTTAATTTTCAGGCTGTAGGTGTCCTTCTGTCTAAAATGAGTCTCTTGTAGAGAGCAAATAGATGGGTCCTGCTTTTTTATCCAGTCTGACAGCCTGCGCCTTTTGATGGGGTCATTAAGCCCGTTCACGTTCAGAGTTACTATTGAAAGATATGAGTTTAGTGTCATCATGATACCTATTTAGTCCCTGTTTTTGTGGATTGTTCCAGTGGACTTCTTCCTAAAGGGGAATTTTGAGAGTCCCCCTTAAAATTTCTTGCAGAGCTGGTTTGGAGGTCACATATTCTTTCAGTTCCTGCCTGTCTTGGAAGCTCTTTCTTTCTCCTTCCATTCTGAATGAGAACCTTGTTGGATAAAGTATTCTTGGCTGCATGTTTTTCTCATTTAGGACCCTGAATATATCCTGCCAGCCCTTTCTGGCCTGCCAGGTCTCTGTGGAGAGGTCTGCTGTTAATCTGATATTCATCCCCATATAAATTAGGGATTTCTTGTCTCTTGCTCTTTTAAGGACCTTCTCTTTATCTTTGGAATTTGCAATTTTCACTCTCAAGTGTCGAGGTGCTGAAGGGTTTTTATTGAATTTAAGGGGGGATCTATTTCCTGGATCTGAATGCCTGTTTTTCTGCCCAGATTAGGAATACATATTCTGGCCCTCTGGCCGTTTCAGCGCCCTCGGAAACCCCAATTAAATGTAGATTTTTCTTCCTCACACTGTCACTTATTTCCCTTAATGTATCCTCATGATCTTTTAATTGTTTGTCTCTTTTTTCCTCAGTTTCTCTCTTTGCCATCAACTTGTCTTCTATGTCACTCACTCATTCTTCCACCTTATTAACCCTCGTCGTTAGGACCTCTAGTTTGGATTGCATCTCATTCAATTGATTTTTAAGTTCTGCCTGATTAGATCTAAATTCTGCAGTCATGAAGTCTCTTGAGTCCTTTGCTTTTTTCTAGAGTGACCAGTAGCTGTATAATAGTGCTTCTGAATTGGCTTTCTGGCATTGAATTGTAATCCAGATTTTGTAACTCCGTGGGAGAGTGGACTAGTTGTGATTCTTTCTTTGGAGGTGAGGTTTTCCTTCTAATCATTTTGCTCAGTGCAGAGTGGCCAAAAACAAGTTGTATTGGGAAAAGGAGAAAAAGAGGGAAGAGAAAGAAGAAAAGAAAAAGAAAAAAAGAAGATAGAAAAAGAAAAAAAAGAGAAGAAAAGAAAAAAAGAAAAAGGGGGGGAAACAGAAATCAAAAAACAAAAAACAAGGGGGAGTATCCTCTGATTCTGTATACTGTAAATCCCTCGACTTCCCCTGGAACTTTCCAGTGCTGCTTGGTTAATAATTTGTTTTTCCCCTGTCGGTCTAGCTGGTCCTCTGGGGGAGGGCCCTGCTGTGCTGATTTTCAGGTGTTAGCACTTGGGGGAGCTGCTCAGCCCCCTGCCTGGTGCAGGGCTCAGTGCGGGTTGTTTACCCCGCGAGGCCCCAGGAGGAACAACCGCAGTGGCGGGGCCAGCTCTGGAGCCCTGGAGTCAGCTCCTGCAGTAGCCCCAGAGCTCTCCGTCTGCAGGGCCTGGAGGCTCCGGGCCGGGCCGCTGATCTGCTCATTCGGGGCAGGAGCGTCCTCGCTGTCCTGGGCCCTCCCGGCCTCTGCCCGACCCGGGGGGAGGCCGGATCCTGGGCTGTGTCCCCGGCGCCCTGGGCTCCCGGCCTGTGCTGGTGGGTTCGCGCTCCCGCTCCGCAGCCCCCTCCCCGCGAGCCGCCGCCCGAGCCCCTCCGAGCTGCTCCGGGTCAATGCGTGCGTGCGCTGCAGCCCTTTAGGGAGCTCGGCGCGCTCTCCCCAGGGCGCGGTGTCTGTTAGTGTCCCAGGGGGCCTGAGGGCACCCCCGCCCTCCTGGGGTCCTGCTCCAACTGCCTGTGAGCCCCTTTCCCCCGGGAAGGTCGGTGCAGCTCCTGCTCCTCCGGGACGGGGCTCTCCTGTCCTGGGGACACTCGCCCCGGCCTCAGCCTGGCTCCTCGCGGGGCCCCTCCCCCTTGGAGGCCTTTTGTTTCTTTATTTCTTTTTTCCCGTCTTCCTACCCTGGTAGAAGCGCAAACTCTTCTCACTGTAGCATTCCAGGTGTTCTCTCTTTAATTCTCAGGCCGAATTCATAGATTTTCAGGATGATTTGAAGATTATCTAGGTAATTTGGTGGGGACAGGTGACTTGGGGACCCTACTCTTCTGCCATCTTGCCTTTTCTCCTCTCTTAATATTAGAGATATTTGGATGGCTGCATTGAACTCATATCATCCTGCAAATAAATATCCTTTTTAAATTTATTTTTATTTTTTTAGAGATTTATTTGTTTTAGAGAGTTCAAATGAGAGAGAAAGAGAGAATCTCAGGCAGACTCCCTGCTGAACCCAGAGCCCAATACGGGGCTCCATCTTACCGCCTTGAAATCATAACCTGAGCTGAAACTTAACCCATTGGGCCACCCAGGCACCCCTAAATAGCTTTTTAATATGCAAACACAAGCACTAGATTTAAGCAAAAACCTTCACTCCATAAAGAAAATGTGCTATCCTCCCTTACTTATATTTCTGTGACTACTGAATGAATATACCAACTGGAGAAGATAACAGAGCTTTCTTTTCTGCTCTACTAAAGTTCACCATGTATTTTTTTATACTAAGCCTTGTGTAGACTTTAACTTTTGTTCAATATGTTTTAGTATCTCAAAATCTCCAGAAAAGTTGAAATTCGATGCATTTTCTTTTAAAAGGATAAAAGGTTTTAAAATCCACTTTTATGGTTCTCCTTGGTGACTGAAGATATTAAACTAAATTAATGATAAATTGAAAGGACAACTAAACCAAGCAGATGTAGGTGAAGAAATTTTTCCATTAGAGTAACATTACTGAAAATGCAGATTATAGTAAGAGATGTATTTGGCTAAATTTTAGGGAGCCACTTTATGAAGTAAACTCAAAAAAAGCATTTCATTAAAAAAAGGCATTTCAAAGCACTTTTCCTAGTGCTGATATTTAAGAAAGACAGAGAAGGGAAAATATTAAGGCCTGGGATTAATGAGATTTATAATCTAGTAGGAGAAGGAAAATAAACCCACATGGATATGTGTGTGAAAAGGACAACCATACAGTATATTACTGAAATAAATTAAAACCCTAACATCAGGAAGAGTGCTCACTTTGGCAGCACAGATGCTAAAGTCAGGAAGAAAGTTTTTTCTTTCTGTCTCAGCCACCTCTACTCTCCACTTACAGATACAGCTTACCTGACAAACATCCTAAAGCTTAATTGGTACCATTTCCTTCCTGGCATCTTGAGCACAGCAAAATATATTCTCCACTATCCTAGCAACTTCTAGTCAAGATTCTCATCTAATATGATTCTTATATAAATATTCAGTGCCCTTAGAATTTAAAATAATGGCTGTGATTTGGCAGATCAGTAATGTTATTTTCTAGACATATTTTGCCCACAGTATTTTTTCCACACAGTCCTCCATGCCATCAGATATGATGCCAACCTCAGAAGCAAAAGTTACTTTCACTTCATTCCGGACATAACTTCTCATCTTTTCTAAGTAGCATCCTTTAGTTTTGTGAATATCTTTATTCCATTTTAGAGACCCATCTTCTTCCCATTATGGTTGATAGTATTCATAATTAATTGAAGGTGAATGTATGTTACAAACAGAAATTTCTTTTTTTTTATGATAGTCACACAGAGAGAAAGAGAGGCACAGGCAGAGGGAGAAGCAGGCTCCATGCACCGGGAGCCCGACGTGGGACTCGATCCCCAGTCTCCAGGATCGCAACCTGGGCCAAAGGCAGGCGCCAAACCGCTGCGCCACCCAGGGATCTCCACAAACAGAAAATTCTTTAGAACTCTGGAGAGGCAATCATTCATCATATAGGTAAAAATAATGGCATTGCTTCTGCCTTCCTGGAGCTTATGGGCTGGGAAAGACATAGAAGGTCTTTACTTCTCAGAGATACTGTTTCTCTTTAGTTCATGTCAATAAATCTCCCTGAATCATTTCAATGAATTTTCCTCTTTCTTTTCTCAATTCTGTCCACAGATACCAGATTAATTTTTAATGCCCCTCTCTTATCTTATGACTCATTTGCATAAGAACCTAAATGATTCCTGTATGCCCCCCAAATCCCCCCACCCCTGCCAGTATTAAACTCCTTAGTGTAGTATATAGGCTGTCTGCAATTTAATTCAACTGATCCTTCCAATCCTCTATCATAATGTAAGAACTTACATTTAACACTGCATTAGGGACATGTACTTTGATGACTTTTTGCATGTATTTTCTGATTTGCAGCTGACAATAATTATATGAGATATGTAGTATGTATGCTGATTTTTTTCAGATGAAGAAACTAAAATATAAAAAGTTTGCACCATCACCTATTTCCACACAGATAATGAATGCTGGCTCTGGGATTAAACTTAGTGTTATTTGATCTCACTTGTTCACTACAGTAAGTTAAATAATGGCCCCCAAAGATATCAGGTCCTAAACCCTGGAACCTGTAAAACCTGATATCTTATTTAGCAAAGCCTATGCAGACACATCTGCATCATTAAAGTAACAATCTGGAGGTGGAGCAATTACCTGAATTAAATGGATGAACTCTTAATGCAATCACAAGTGTCACTACAAAAGTGAGGCAGATAGAGACTTGACACAGACACTAGAGGAGGCAGCAATGTGACCATGGAGGCAGAAGATGGGAGTGATGTGACTACAAACCAAGAAATGGCAGCAGCTACCAGAGCCTTCAGAGGGGAGTACCCTCTCAATACCTTGCTTTTGGCTCAGTGATATTTATTTCAGACTTTTGGCCTCTGGAACTTGGAAAAATTGTTTTCTATTGTTTAAAGCCTCCAAGTTTGTGATCATTTGTTACAGCAGCCACGGGAAATTAATGCAAGAACAGAAACTCTGTTCTACACTGCCACCTATAGGCAAATTCTCTGGTTCCCAAATCAGAATCCTCTCAGTAGGAATTAGATGGCCACAGATCTGGATACAGGGACATTACTTCCAAGCCTGCAGTAATAAATACTTGAGTAGAAAAGTCAGATAACCCAAACCTGAAGGAAATGAGGTACCCAGAGTCCAGGGATACTCTTCAAAAAAAAAAAAATTGCATCAAATTAGAATTAGAGAAGCATCACAGAAGACATAGGCCAAGAGCAACCCTAAATAATGATGTTAGCTTCCTTTACTTGTTATACTGAAAGAAAAGTTGATTCTTGAACTTGTCAGTCCTAATCCTGCAAGATAGAGAGAGCTACTTGTTTCTTTTTTTTTAATTTTTTATTAATTTATGATAGTCACAGAGAGAGAGCGAGAGAGAGAGGCAGAGAGAGAAGCAGGCTCCATGCACCGGGAGCCCGACGTGGGATTCGATCCCGGGTCTCCAGGATCGCGCCCTGGGCCAAAGGCAGGCGCCAAACCGCTGCGCCACCCAGGGATCCCGAGCTACTTGTTTCTAAAGGGAGAGATTCCCATGTAAGAACAAACTAGTAAGGTAGGTTTAATGAATGTAGTCACATGTACTCATTGTTGGGTGAACAGCTGCAAGTAGGTGTATGGTTTAATGACGTGGCAACATAAAAACAGATCTCTGGGTATATGTAAAGCTTTGGGCTTTGACTGATTCTACTCAACATGTACATCATTAAGTGCTAGCAACAGAAAGACACCAGGATCAAGATGCAGATTTCGTCACCTAGGGCTACACATCATTCAGTGACAAATTATAATAAATTAAACCAGATTGAATTTATAGGCACAGCTTGGAGATATTGTGTCTTCAATTCCAGACCACCAAAATGAAGCAAGTATCTCATGAAAGTGAATCAACTGAATTTTTTTTGGTTTTGCACTGCATATAAAGGTTATGTGTATACAATATTGAAGTCTATTAAAAGTGTGCAATAGCATTATGTCCAAAAAACACAATGTATATACCTTAAATTTAAAAATACTTTATTACTGAGATGCACGGGTGGTCCAGTGGTTGAGCATCTGCCTTCAGCTCAGGGCATGATCTTGGAGTCCCAGGATGGAGTCCCACATGGGGTTCCCCACAGGGAATCTGCTTCTCCCTATGCCTAGGTCTATGCCTCGTTCTCTTTCTGCATCTCTCATGAATAAATAATTAAAAAATAAAAATACCTTTATTACTAACAAATGCTAACCATCATGTGAACTTTCAGTTGGTTGCAATCACTGATCATAGATCCACGTAACAAATTAAATAATAATGAGTAAGTTTGAACTGCAAGAAGGACACAGAGACATGAAGTGAGAAATGCTGTTGAAATAAAAATAACACCAAAAGACTTGCTCAATGCACGTTTGCCACAAACTTCAATTTGTAAAAAAAAAAAAAAAAAAAAAGATTTGTGTGAAGCACGATAAAATAAGGTATGTCTATATAAAAAAGTGTTAAAGTGATTAGTTATTAAAGAAAAAAGGGTTTTTTTTCTCATAACATTTATCAAAATAAATTCTCAGATGAATTAAAGGCATAATTGTGAAACAATGAAACTACTGACATATAGTTGATAATATAGGTGAATTTTATATGAACATGGATAGAGAAAGCCTTTTTAAGCATAAAAGTCATAATGATATCACCAAGATGGCAAGAAAAATGATCTTCTCCAGTTCCCTCAGAGAAAAACCAACTAGGAGTATCTATAGTCAAGGCATCTTTGTGAAAGTCCTAGAACCAAGGATGAGGCTGGAGTATCTACTTGGCTCAGAAAAAAATAAAATAAAATAATGCATTTGAAGGGTAAAAGGAGCAGTTTTACTTTGACCTAATCACCCTTTCCCAAAACCAGTGCAGTACAGCAGAAAGATATACTCCCAGAAACCTCTGATTTCTCCAGTGTGAAAAAGCCCAAGGGAGGGTATCCAGCTTCTCCACTGTTATGAGTGCTTCTAAGGATGCCTACACTTCAGTCTCATCTCACAGGGACCACTGGAGAAATAAATAGCATAAGACTTTCAAGCATCAGAGATGGAGAGGGAGAAAGGGGCTCATAGCAATTAAGGCAGGGATCATGGTAAGCTGTGGTTTGGGGAGTGTAAGTACCTGAACAGAGCTCTTAGCTAAGAGCCAGAGTGAGAGCCATTTGGAGAACCAAAGTGATGGTGCTCACTTCAGCAGCACATATACTAAAATCGGAATGATACAGAGAAGATTAGCATGGCCCTTGCACAAGGATAACATGCAGCATTCCATATTTTTTCAACTTCTGGTCTTTGGCCTTGTCAGAATCATCCAGGGTGAAATTTACTTAGGTCATGGTTGATATTCTTGACTCAGCCCGCTCACATACAGCCACTCTGCACTTAGCAAAATGACTAGAAGGAAGAATTCAACACAAAAGAAAGAATCAGAAACAGTACTCTCTGCCACAGAGTTACAGAATTTAGATTACAATTCAGTATCAGAAAGTCAATTCAGAAGCACAATTATAAAGCTACTAGTAGCTCTGGAAAAAAAGCATAAAGGATTCAAGAGACTTCATAACTGCAGAAATTAGATCTAATCAGGATGATATTAAAAATCAATTAAATGAGATGCAATCCAAACTGGAGGTCCTAATGATGAGGGTTAATGAGGTAGAAGAAAGAGTGAGAGATATACAACACAAGTTTATGGCAAGGAGGAAGCTGAGGAAAAAAGAGAAAAACAATTAAAGACCATGAGGAAAGGTTAAGGGAAATAAATGATAGCCTGAGAAGGAAAAATCTACATATTGAACAAATCATAGCTGAGAACTTCCCTAATTTGGAGAGGGAAACAGGCATTCAGATCCAGGAGATAGAGATATCCTCTATCAATAAAATAAAATAAAATAAAATAAAATAAAATAAAATCAATAAAAACCGTTCAACACCTCAACATTTAAGAGTGAAACTTGCAAATTTCAAAGATAAAGAGAAAATCCTTAACGTGGTAAGAGACAAGAGATCCATAACTTATATAGGGAAAAATATCAGATTAACAGCAGACCTCTCCACAAAGACCTGGCAGACCAGAAAGAGCTGGCAGGATATATTCAGGTCTTAAATGAGAAGAACATACAGCCGAGAATACTCTATCCAGCAAGGCTCTCATTCATAATAGAAGGAGAGATAAAGAGCTTCCAAGAGATGCAGAAACTGGAAGAATATGTGACCACTAAACTAGCTCTGCAAGAAATGTTAAGAGGGACCCTGTAAAATAAATAGGAAGCCCAAAGAACCTACCCACAAAAACAAGGACTGAATAGGTATTATGGTGACACTAAGTTCATATCTATCAATAGTTACTCTGAACATGAATGGGCTAAATGATCCCACCAAAAGACACAGGGTTTCAGGCTGGATAAAAAAGCAAGACCCATCCATTTGCTGTCTACAAGAGACTCATTTGAGACCTAAGGACACCTCCAACCTGAAAATGAAAGGGTGGAGAACCATTAACGTTCAAATGGTCCTCAAAAGAAAGCTGGGGTGGCAATCCTCCTATCAGATAAAGGTTATCCCAAAGACTGTAGTAAGAGATGAAGAGGGACACTATGTCATACTCAAAGGGTCTATCCAACAAGAAGACTTAACAATCATGAATATTTATGCCCCTAATGTGGGAGCTGCCAAGTATATCAAACAATTAATAACCAAAGTAAAGACATATTAAATTATAATACACTAATAGTAGGAAACTTCAACCTAGCACTTGCGGCAAATGACAGATCTTCTAAGCACAACATCACCAAAGAAACAAGAGCTTTAAATGATACACTGGATCATATGGATTTCACAGATATCTACAGAACTTTAGGTCCAAACACAACTGAACACACATTCTTCTCAAGTGCACATGGGACTTTCTCTGGAATAGACCATATTGGCTTACAAACCAGGCAATACCAAAAGATTGGGATTGTTCCCTGCATATTTTCAGACCACCATGCTTTGAAACTTAAACTCAATCACAAGAAGGAATCTGGAAGAAACTCAAACACATGGAGGTTAAAGTGCAGCCTGCTAAAAGATGAAAGAGTCAACCAGGAAATTAGAGAAGAATTAAATAAGATTCATGGAAACTAATGAGAATGAAGATACAACCATTCAAAATCTTTGGGATACAGCAAAAGCAGTCCTGAGAGGGAAATACATCACAATATAAGCATCCCTCAAAAAATTGGAAAAAACAAATACACAAGCTAACCTTGCACCTAAAGGAACTGCAGAAAGGACAGCAAATAAACCTATACCAAGTAGAAGAAGAGAGTTAATAAAGATTCGAGCAGAACTCAATGAAGTAGAGACCAGAAGAACTGTAGAACAGATCAACAAAACCAGGAGTTGGTTCTTTGAAAGAATTTGTAAGAGAGATAAACCATTATTCAGTCTATTGAAAAGAAAGGAGAAAGGACTCAAATTATAATATTATGAATGAAAGGTGAGAAATCACAACCAATACCAATGAAATACAAAATTTAAAATAAAAAAAACCATGTAATTTTATATATATATAATAATAAAAATATTATTATAATATTTTAATAAAGCAATTTATTTATACACCAATAAATTAGTCAATCTAGAAGAAACAGACACATTTCTGGAAAACCACAAACGACCAAAACTGGAACAGGAAGAAACAGAAAACCTGAACAGGCCAATAACCAGGGAGGAAATTGAAGCAGTCATCAAAAACCTCCCAAGACACAAAAGTCCAGAGCCAGATGGCTTCCCAGGGGAATTCTATTAAATATTTAAAGAAAAAACAAAACCTATTCTACTAAAGCTGTTCTGAAAGATAGAAAGGGACGGAATACTTCCAGACTCATTTTATGAAGGCAGCATCACCTTAATTCCAAAACCAAAGACCCCACCAAAAAGGAGAATATAGACCAATATCCCTGATTAACACAGTTGCAAAAATTCTCAAAAATATACTAGCCAATAGGATCCAACAGTACATTAAGAAGATTATTCACCGTGACTAAGCAGGATTTATCCCTGGAATGCAAGGCTGGTTCAACACTCTTAAAACAATCAACGTGATAGATCATATCAACAAGAGAAAAAACAAGAACCATATGATACTCTCAATAGATGCAGAGAAAACATTTTTTAAAAGATTTTATTTCTTCATGAGACACACACACATACACACACACAGAGAGAGAGAGAGAGAGAGAGAGAGACAGAGACACAGCAGAGGGAGAAGCAGGCTCCACGTAGGGAGCCCAAGGTGGATTCGATCCTGGGACTCCAGGATCAGGCCCTGGGCTGTAGGCGGTGCTAAACCACTGAGCCACCCGGGGGGCCCCAGAGAAAGCATTTGACAAAATACAGCATCCATTCCTGAACAAAACTCTTCAGAGTGTAGGGAAGGAGGGAATATTCCTCACCACCTTAAAAGTCATCTATGAAAAGCACACAGCAAATATCATTCTCAATGGTTGGAAATACTGAGAGCCTTTCCCCTAAGATCAGGAACACGACAAGGATGTCCACTCTCACCACTGCTATTCAACATAGTACTGGAAGTCCTAGCCTCAGCAATCAGACAACAAAAAGAAATAAAAGGCATTGAAATTGCAAAGAAGTAGTCAAACTCTCCCTCTTCACAGATGACATGGTAAGGTACCTATAAAACCCAAAGACTCTACCCCAAGATTGCTAGAACTCATACAGCATTTTGGCAATGTGGCAGGATACAAAATCAATGCTCAGAAGTCAGTGGCATTTCTATACAGTAATAATGAGACTGAAGAAAGAGAAATTAATCAATACCAAAATCCCATTCAGGTTTATTGCACCCAAGCATAAGATACCTAGGAATAAACTTAACCAAAGTGATAAAGGATGTATACCCTAAAAACTATACCCTAAAAACTCAAAGAAATTGAGGAAGACACAAAGAGATGGAAAATATTCCATGCTCATGGATTGGAAGAATTAATACTGTGAAAATTTCTCTGCTACCCAGGGCTATTTACACATTTAATGCAATCCCTATCAAAATACCATAGACTTTCTTCAGAGAGTTGGAACAAATCATCTTCAGATTTGTGTGGAATCAAAAAAAGACCCTGAATAGCCAGGGGAATTTTGAAAAAGAAAACCAGAGCAGGGGGCATCACAATGTTGGATTTCAAGTTGTACTACAAAGCTGTGATGATCAAGACAGTGTGGTACTGGCACAAAAACAGACACGTAGATCAGTGGAACAGAATACAGAACCCAGAAACGGGCCCTCAACTCTATGGTCAACTAATATTCAACAAAGCAGAAAAGACTATCTCCTGGAAAAAGGACAGTCTCTTCAATAAATGGTGCTGGGAAAATTGGACAGCCATGTGCAGAGGAATGAAACTAGACCATTCTCTTACACCATACACAAAGATAAACTCAAAATGGATGAAAGATCTAAATATGAGACAAGAATCCATCCAAATCCTAGAGGAGAACACAGGCAACACCCTTTTTGAACTTGGCCACAGAAACTTCTTGCAAGATACATCTGTGAAAGCAAGGGAAACAAAAGCAAAAATGAATTCTTGGGCCTTCATCAAGATAAAAAGCTTCTGCGCAGCAAAAGAAACAGTCAACAAAACTAAAAGACAACCTACAGAATGGGAGAAGATATTTGCAAATGACATATCAGATAAAGGGCTAGTATCCAAGATCTAAAAAGAACTTAGTAAACTCAACAGCAAAGAAACAAACAATCCAATCATGAAATGGGCAAAAGACATGAACAGAAATCTCACAGAGGAAGACATAGACAAGCACATGAGAAAATGCTCTGCATCACTTGCCATCAGGGAAGTACAAATCAAAACCACAATGAGATACCACCTCCCACCAGTGAGAATGGGGCAAATTAACAAGGCAGGAAACAACAAATGTTGGAGAGGATGCGGAGAAAAGGGAACCCTCTTGCACTGTTGGTGGGAATGTGAACTGGTGGAACCACCCGGGAAAACTGTGTGGAGGTTCCTCAAACAGTTCAAAATAGAGCTGCCTTATGACTCAGCAATTGCACTGCTTGGGGTTTTACCCCAAAGATACAGATGCAGTGAAAGACCGAGACACCTGCACCCCAATGTTTATAGCAGCAATGTCCACAGTAGCCAAACTGTAGAAAGAGCTTCAGTGCCCATTAAAAGATTAATGGATAAAGAAGATGTGATCTATATACACAATGGAATATTACTCAGCCATTTAAATGACAAATACCCTCCATTTGTTTCAATGTGGATGGAACTGGAGGGTATTATGCTGAGTGATATAAGTCAATCGGAGAAGGACAAACATTATATGGTTTCATTCATATGGGGAATATAAAAATAGTGAAAAGGATTAAAGCAGAAAGGAGAGAAAATGCGTTGGAAATATCAGAGAGGGAGACATAACATGAGAGACTCCTAATTCTGGGAAACAAGGGGTAGTGGAAGGGGAGGTGGGTGAGGAAATGCGGTGACTAGGTGATGGGCACTGAGGATGGCATTTGATGGGAAGAGCACTTGGTGTTATACTATATGTTGGCAAATCAAACTCTAATAAATAAAAAATATACAAAAAAATGAGAAGCGAAGAAAAAAAAAGTGATGACGCCCCAACCCAACTGGCTGGGTTTGGTTCTGTGTGTCCACCTAAAGGTCTCTATAAGGAATGCCTGGGTGGCTCAGTGGTTTAGCACCTGCCTTCGGCCCAGGGCATGATCCTGGAGTCCTGGGATCAAGTTCCGCATCAGGCTCCCGGCATGGAGCCTGCTTCTCCCTCTGCCTGTGTCTCTGCCTCTCTCTGTGTGTCTTTAATGAATAAATAAATAAAATCTTTAAAAAACAAAAACAAACAAACAAAAAAACAAAGGTCTCTATAGACAGAGCCATCTTACAGCCTGCTCACACAGGGAAGGAAGTCAGCAAACCCACCCAGTGTGGTACACTGCCTCACCTAGGAGCCTAATCAATGATCTATGAGAGGTCACACAGCCCAGGCTATGACCTCACCTAGACAAAGAGCCAACCCAATAGCTCTGTTCAATTGTTGAGCAGAGACTACAGCCCTTCTTATTCAGGACACCTCAATAGTGACCATGGACATCCTTGGAGCTCAACATACAGGACACAGAGCATAGCCAATGGCCCTGTCCAGCACTAGAACCCAGCCCACAGCCTTGCCTGATTGCTGAGCACAGCCTGAGGTCCCCCCTAATCCCAAAGAGACTTTACCTGAATGCCGAGTCATGCCAGAGGCACATCTGGATTGGGGGCATAGCCTGTACTCTCACCCTACCAGGGCCAATTGCAGACCCAGCCTGCAGCCCCACTCATAAGCAAAGTAAAAACTAGTAGCACCACTCTGCCTGTGACTCCAGCCCACCAGAGGTGAATGCTGATCCAGCTAATGGCTCCACCTGACCATGAAGCCAATACAAAGCCACTCAACCAGGGAGCCAGCCAGCAAGCAGCTCAATCTGAATGCCAAGCTGAGTCAGCAGGCTCACCTAACCAAAGAGCTCAGCCAGGAGTACTCCTATCTCAGAGAAGAGACAGAAGCCTCACCAAATTAGAGACCCTAACAGTAAGCCCCTCCTGCCCTCAGTTACTTCCATCTGACCCATCCAAGCCCCACAGTGAACTATTATTGGTTTAAAAGAGAATGCTGAAACTATAAGATAGGGTACATAAGCCTCATGGCACTAACAAAGAAAAACCCTGTAGTAGATGAGCAAAGTATTGAGATAGAAGAATCAAAGCACACCACCACAAAGGGTCATCAAATCAGAAAAATAAGACAGCAAGGGACAAAGAAGAGAATATAGGAATTACAAAACAGTCAGAAAAAAACAATTAACAAAAGTTAAAAAAGAAAATACAATTAACAAAATGGCCATAGGAAGGCCCTACCTATCAATAATTACTTTAACATTGGTGGATGAAATTCTCCAATCCAAAAACCTAGAGAGGCTGGGATGGTTAAAAAAAAGAAACAGGAAACTAGATCCAACAATATGCTGTCTACAAGAGATTCACTATAGTTTTAAAGACACACATAGATTGAAAGTGAAGGGATAGAAAACATTCCATACAAATGGTAACCAAAAGAAAGGAGGAATGGCTATACTTCTATCAGAAATAGAGTAAGTTTCAAATAGTCACAAGAGACAAGGAATGTCACTGTATAATGATAAAAGGATTAGTTCACAAACAAGCCATAATAATTGCAAATATGTATGCATCCAACATCAGAACATCCAAATATATAAAGCAAATAATAACAGAGCTGCATGGAGAAATAAACAACAATACAATAAGAAGGGTTTTAATATTCCATACCCAATAATTGATGGATTACTCAGACAGAAAATCAATAAGGAAAGAGCACTACAGTGTTATCTGACTGTATATACACATGATTGCATATAACATATGACTATATGATCATATATTGTTATTCAACACTAGATAGTGATATGTGAAAAACACTATAGATCAAATAGACGTAGCAGACATATATAGAACATTCCACCCAACAGCAGCAGAATACACATCCTTCTCAAGTGCAGACAGAACATGTTCCAGGACAGATCATATGTTTAGACACAAAAAAGTCTTAACAAATTCAAGAAAATTAAAATTATATCACATGTCTTTTCTGACCACTATATAGATACCAATAAGAAGAGGAAAGTTGGGAAATTCACAAACATAGAAATCAAAACACACTACTGAACAAACTATGGATCAAAGGAGAAATTAAAAAATCTTGATATAAATGAAAATGGAAATATAACATGCCAAAATTTATGGAATGCATTAAAAGCTGTTCTAAGAGGAAAGTTCACAATCATAAACACCTACATTAAACAAAGAAATATCTCACATAAACAATCAAACTTTACAACTCAAGGAGCTTGAACTAAGGTCAATGGTAACAGAAGAAAAAATAATTAGGATTAGAATAGAAAAAATGAAACACAGAAGAATAAAACAAAAGACTAACAAAACTAAAAAAATTTAAAAGAATTAGTTTTTTTTTAAAAAACTACACAAAATTGACAAGCCTTTCACTAGGCTAACCAAGAAAAAGAGAAAAGACTCAAATGAATAAAATTATCAATAAAAGAGGGATATTACAATTGAAACATCATTCCAAAATATCAGAAGAGGGCAGCCTGGGTGGCTTAGCAGTTTAGCACCTGCCTTTGGCCCAGGGCCTGATCCTGGAGACCAGGGATCGAGTCCCACGTCAGGTTCCCTGCATGGAGCCTGCTTCTCCTCTGCCTGTGTCTCTGCCTCTCCCTCTCTCTCTGGCTCTCATGAATGAATAAATAAAATCTTTTATATCAGAAGAGACTACGATAAGCAATTATATACCAATGAATTGGATAATCTAGAAGAAATTGTACATTTCTAGAAACATACAACCTAACAAGACTGAAGCAAGAAAAAAAAAACAATATCTGAACAGAATAAATATGAGAAAAGCCATTGAATCAGTAATCAAAAACCTCCCAAAACAGAAAAGTCCAGGACAAGATAGTTTTACTCATGGATTCTACCAAACACTGGTGAATTTAAAGAATCAAAGCCAATCCTTCTGAAATCCTTCCCAAAAATTGAAGAAGAGGGAATACTCCCAAATTCACTTTATAAGACCTCCACTATCCAGATACAAAAGGCATGGGATCCCTGGGTGGCGCACGGTTTGGCGCCTGCCTTTGGCCCAGGGCGCGATCCTGGAGACCCGGGATCGAATCCCACGTCGGGCTCCCGGTGCATGGAGCCTGCTTCTCTCTCTGCCTCTCTCTCTCTCCATGTCTATCATAAATAAATAAATCTTAAAAAAAATGCATATAGATACTAAAGGCCCAATAGCCCGATGAACATAAATGCAAAAATTCACAACAAAATACTAGTTAATAAAGTTAGCACATTAAAAGGATGGTATGCCACAAAGATGGGATTTATCCCTAGGATGCAAAGAAGGCTCAACAAACACAAGTCAATAAACATGATACATTAATATATCGTTGGATAAAAATCACAGAATCCTCATAGCAAAAGCATAATAAAAGCATTTCATAAAATGCAACATGACAAAAATAAAGCCCATATGTAATATAATTAAAACTTCTGGAAGAAAATATAGGGTTAAAAACTCCTTGATGTTGGTCTTGGTAATGAGTTTTTGCATAGAACACCAAAAGCACAAGCAACAAAGCAAAAATAAACAAGTGGCTCTACATCAAACTAAAAAAGTTATCTTTACAGCAAAAGAAATTATTAACAAAATACTTAATAACAGAATAATAATGGTGACACAAAGAATAGGAGAAATACGTGTAGACCATATGTCTGATAAGGCATTAATTTCCAAAATATTTAAGGAACTTCTACAACTCGATACTTAAAAAAACAAAGAAAACCCCAAATAATTCAATTAAAAAAGGGGCGAAGGACCTGAGCTGATATTTTTCCAAAGAAGATATCCACATGTCCAAGAGGTACATGAAGTTGTGCTTAACATCAGTAATTACCAAGAAATACAAATCAAAAACACAAAAAGATATCACCTCACACTTGTGAGAATGACTATCATCAAGAAGACAACATATGTTGGAAAGGAAATGGAGGAAAAGGAAATACTTCTGCGCTGTCAGTGGGAATGCAAATTGGTGCAGTAGGTATGAAAACAGTATGAAGGATTCTCAAAAAATTTAATACAGATTCTCAAAAAATTAAATACTCTATATGATCTACCAATCCCACTTCTGGGTATATATACCTAAAGGAAATGAAATTAGTATCTTTAAGAGATGCCTGCATCCCTATGTTCACTGCAGCATGGTTCACAATAGCCAAGACATATAAAGAACCCTAAGTCTCCACTGACAGATGAATGGACTAAGAAAGTATGGTGCATAATACCGACATATATTCAAATACAGGTGTGGGGCACACAGGAATACTAAAAAAGAAAAAATCTTGGGGCACCTGGGTGGCTATTTGGTTAAGCATCTATCTGCTTTTGGCTCAGGTCACAATCCCAGGGTACTGGGATCAAGCCCCAACATCAGGCTCCTTGCTCAGCGGGAAGCTTTTCTTCTCCCTTTCTCTCTGCCCTCCCTGCCCCCATTTGTGGTCTATCAAATAAATAAATAAAATCTTAAAAAAAAAAAAAGAAATCCTGCCATTTGGAACCACATGGATGTATCTTGAAGTCATTATGCTAAGAGAAATAAGTCAGACAGAGAAAGATAAATGCTGTATGATCTCACTTACATGTGGAATTTATAAAATCAAACTCATAAAAATAGACAATAAAAAGGTGTCACCTGGGAGAAGGGCGTGGAGAGATGGAGGAAATGGTTACAAGATAAATAACTACTAGGGGTAAAATACACAGGATGGTGACTACAGTTAACAGTAATGTATTGTATATATGAAAGCTCCTAAGAGAGTAGATCTTAAATGTCCTCACCACATTCTCTAAAAAAAAAGGTAGCTGTGACATGATGAATGTGTTAATCAACCTTCCTGTAGTAATCATTTCACAATGTAATCACATTGTACACCTTAAATTTACATGTTATATGTCATTCATGTGTCAATAAACCTAATGAAAAATATCATTCTGGAAAAAATAACAAAAAGATAAACTATAAAGGGCACCCTGGCAGACATAACTATGCACAACCTAAAAACTAGGAAGGGTGAAAACATGAAAAACTAATAAAAGGTCAATAAAACTTGGGGAAAATCTTTGCAACTTTCACAACAAATAAAAAAATACCTCGATGCTTTAAAAGATTAAGTCAGTAAGAAGAATAATAAGCATTACACACTGAAAACCAAGCAAAAAGCACAAATAGGAAATATAGATACACACAGAAATATAACTACACAAGGCACACATGCACACAACTTGATCAACCTGCTTAGCATTAAAGAATTGGAGAAAATATACAGTTACCTCCTACTTTAACCATATTTTCAGACTGAAACAATGAAAAAATAATTAGACAGTGTTTGGGAAGCATACAGAAAAACAGACACAGTCATGTATTGCTTGTGAAAAAAAGGTACATTATTGAAGAGTAATTTAAAATCATAAATCAGGGATCCCTGGGTGGCGCAGCGGTTTAGCGCCTGCCTTTGGTCCAGGGCGCGATCCTGGAGACCCGGGATCAAGTCCCACGTCGGGCTCCCGGTGCATGGAGCCTGCTTCCCTCTGCCTGTGCCTCTGCCTCTCTCTCTCACTGTGTGCCTATCATAAATAAATAAAAATTTAAAACAATAAAATCATCAATCAAATGGTTTAAAAATGAATATCAATTAAAAATTCTACTCTGTATTTTCTTTTACTCTTAGGATATAATTTGCAATGTTGCAAACCTCTATACTGTTCAGTAAAGACTCTTTAAATTTGTGTACAATCGAAAGCAACTCCTAAATCAATAGTGAGGAACTGAATTAGTGAATGGTGGTACATCCATTTGATGGAATACTATTGGCCCAAACAAAATATTGGTGAATAGGTGTTTAAAAATTATATAAAAATGAGCAAATTAATTGAAAACAGTGTTGCTTTTATTTATTGTATTAATTGAAAGCAACGTGGTAGATTGTAAAGACACACACAATTTTTATCATGAGGGTGTAAGCAGCATTGATGTGGTTTACCTTTTCTACCTATATTTAAACATTTTCCTACAATAAAAATGAATTTCGTCTTTTGTGGTAAAAGGAAAGATTTTTTTAGAAATAAAAAGAGTTAAATTCTTAAAAAGAGTCAGTATGTGGTCTTTATCCATAGTATTATCTTCGTTCATTTGTATTATCCAGTAACATCCAAAAGTAAAGACTCCCTTCAAGTATATTTTTTTTTTAAATGGAAAGGTCCTCTGTTTTTCTTTTTTATTTATTATGATAGTCACAGAGAGGAGAGAGAGGCAGAGACACAG
>NW_023330734.1:0-65344 GCF_011100685.1 Canis lupus familiaris | reverse complement strand
AATCTGGCATTGTGATGCCCCCAGCTATGGTTTTCTTTTTTATTTTTTTATTTTTTTTAAACAAGCTTTTTTAAATTTTTATTTATTTATGATAGTCACAGAGAGAGAGAGAGAGAGAGAGAGAGAGAGGAGAGGGAGGGAGCAGAGAGAAAGCAGGCTCCATGCACCGGGAGCCTGACGTGGGATTCAATCCCGGGTCTCCAGGATCGTGCTCTGGGCCAAAGGCAGGCGCCAAACCGCTGCGCCACCCAGGGATCCCTGGTTTTCTTTTTTAAAATTCCCCTGGCTATTCGGGGTCTTTTCTGATTCCACACCAATTTTAAAATAATTTGTTCCAACTCTCTGAAGAAAGTCCATGGTATTTTCATAGGGATTGTATTAAACGTGTAAATTGCCCTGGGTAACATTTTCATAATATTAATTCTGCCAATCCATGAGCATGGAATATTTTTCCATCTCTTTGTGTCTTCCTCAATTTCTTTCAGAAGTGTTCTATAGTTTTTAGGGTATAGATCCTTTACCTCTTTGGTTAGGTTTATTCCTAGGTATCTTATGCTTTTGGGTACAATTGTAAATGGGATTGACTCCTTAATTTCTCTTTCTTCAGTCTCATGTTGTAGTGTATAGAAATGCCACTGACTTCCGGGCATTGATTTTGTATCCTGCCACGCTGCCAAATTGCTGTATGAACTAGCAATCTTGGGGTGGAGGCTTTGGGTTTTCTATGTAGAGTATCATGTCATCGGCAAAGAGGGAGAGTTTGACTTCTTTGCCAATTTGAATGCCTTTAATGTCTTTTTTGTCTGATTGCTGAGGCTAGGACTTCCAGGACTATGTTGAATAGCAGTGGTGAGAGTGGACATCCCTGTCTTGTTCCTGATCTTTGGGGAAAGGCTCCAGTGCTTCTCCATTGAGAATGGTATTTGCTGTGGGCTTTTCATAGATGGCTTTAAGATGTTAGGAATGTTCCCTCTATCCCTACACTCTGAAGTGTTTTGATCAGGAATGGACGCTGTATTTTGTCAAATGCTTTCTCTGCATCTAATGAGAGAATCACATGGTTCTTGTTTTTTCTCTTGCTGATATGATGAATCACATTGATTGTTTTACGAGTGTTGAACCAGCCTTGCATCCCGGGGATAAATCCTACTTGGTTATGGTGAATAATCTTAACGTACTGTGGATCCTATTGGCTAGTATCTTGTTGAGAATTTTTCCATGTTCATCAGAGATATTGGTCTATGATTCTCCTTTTTGGTGGGGTCTTTGTCTGGTTTTGGAATTAAGGTGATGCAGCCTCATAGAATGACTTTGGAAGTACTCCATCTCTTTCTATCTTTCCAAACAGCTTTAGTAGAATAGTATGGTTTCTTTTTTTAAACGTTTGATAGAATTCCCCTGGGAAGTCATCTGGCCCCAGACTTTTGTGTCTTGGGAGGGTTTTGATGACTGCTTCAATTTCCTCCCTGGTTATTGGCCGTTCAGGTTTTCTATTTCTTCCTGTTCCAGTTTTGGTAGTTTGTGGTTTTCCAGAAATGCATCCATTTATTCTAGATTGCCTAATTTATTGGCATGTAGCTGCTCATAATATGTTTTTAAAATCGTTTGTATTTCCTTGGTGTTGGTTGATCTCTCCTTTCTCATTCGTGATTTTATTAATTTGAGTCTTCTCTCTCTTCTTTTTAATAAGGTTGGCTAATGGTTTATCTATCTTATTAATTCTTTCAAAGGACCAACTCCTGGTTTTGTTTGATCTGTTCCACAGTTCTTCTGGTCTCGATTTCGTTGAGTTCTGCTCGAATCTTTATTAACTCTCTTCTTCTGCTGGGTGTAGGATCTATTTGCTGTTTTTTTTTCTTTTTTCTCTCTAGCTCCTTTAGGTGTAAGGTTAGCTTTTGTATTTGAGTTCTTTCCAGTTTTTGGATGGCTGCTAGTATTGCGATGTATTTCCCCCTCAGGACTGCTTTTGCTGTATCCCAAAGGTCTTAAACGGTAGTATCTTCATTCTCATTAGAATCTTTTAATTTCTCCTTAATTTCCTGGTTGACCCTTTCATCTTTTAGCAGGATGGTCCTTAACCTCCACGTGTTTGAAGTCCTTCCAAACTTCTTGTGATTTAGTTCTAGTTTCAAGGCATTATGATCTGAGAATACACAAGGGACGATCCCAATCTTTTGAAATCGGTTCAGACCTGAATTGTGATGCGGTATGTGGTCTATTCTGGAGAAAGTTCCATGTGAACTTGAGAAGAATGTGTATTCATTTGCGTTTGGATGTAAAGTTCTGTAGATATCTGTGAAATCCATCTGGTCCAGTGTATCATTTAAAGCTCTCGTTTCTTTAGAAATGTTGTGCTTAGAAGACCTATCGAGTAGAAAGAGCTAGATTGAAGTCACCAAGTATAAGTGTATTATTATCTAAGTATGTCTTAACTTTGGTTATTAAGTGATTGATATATTTGGCAGCTCCCACATTCGGGGCATATATATTGAGGATTGTTAAGTCCTCTTGTTGGATAGATCCTTTAAGTATGATATAGTGTCCCTCTTCATCTCTCACTACAGTCTTCAGGGTAAATTTTAGTTTATCTGATATAAGGATGGCTGCTCCTGCTTTCTTTTGGGGACCATTTGAATGGTAAATGGTTCTCCAAACTTTAATTTTCAGGCTGTAGGTGTCCTTCTGTCTAAAATGAGTCTCTTGTAGACAGCAAATAGACAGGTCCTGCTTTTTTTATCCAGTCTGACAGCCTGCACCTTTTGATGGGGTCATTAAGCCCGTTCACGTTCAGAGTTACTATTGAAAGATATGAGTTTAGTGTCATCATGATACCTATTCAGTCCCTGTTTTGTGGATTGTTCCAGTGGATTTCTTCTTAAAGGGGAATTTTGAGAGTCCCCCTTAAAATTTCTTGCAGAGCTGGTTTGGAGGTCACATATTCTTTCAGTTCCTGCCTGTCTTGGAAGCTCTTTATCTCTCCTTCCATTCTGAATGAGAGCCTTGCTGGATAAAGTATTCTTGGCTGCATGTTTTTCTCATTTAGGACCCTGAATATATCCTGCCAGCCCTTTCTGGCCTGCCAGGTCTCTGTGGAGAGGTCTGCTGTTAATCTGATATTGATCCCCAATAAATTAGGGATTTCTTGTCTCTTGCTGTTTTAAGGACCTTCTCTTTATCTTTGGAATTTGCAATTTTCACTCTCAAGTGTCGAGGTGCTGAAGGGTTTTTATTGAATTTAAGGGGGGATCTCTCTATTTCCTGGATCTGAATGCCTGTTTTTCTGCCCAGATTAGGAATACATATTCTGGCCCTCTGGCCCTTTCAGCGCCCTCGGAAACCCCAATTAAACGTAGATTTTTCTTCCTCACACTGTCACTTATTTCCCTTAATGTATCCTCATGATCTTTTAATTGTTTGTCTCTTTTTTCCTCAGTTTCTCTCTTTGCCATCAACTTGTCTTCTATGTCACTCACTCATTCTTCCACCTCGTTAACCCTCGTCGTTAGGACCTCTAGTTTGGATTGCATCTCATTCAATTGATTTTTAAGTTCTGCCTGATTAGATCTAAATTCTGCAGTCATGAAGTCTCTTGAGTCCTTTGCTTTTTTCTAGAGTGACCAGTAGCTGTATAATAGTGCTTCTGAATTGGCTTTCTGACATTGAATTGTAATCCAGATTTTGTAACTCTGTGGGAGAGTGGACTAGTTGTGATTCTTTCTTTGGAGGTGAGGTTTTCCTTCTAATCATTTTGCTCAGTGCAGAGTGGCCAAAAACAAGTTGTATTGGGAAAAGGAGAAAAAGAGGGAAGAGAAAGAAGAAAGAAAAAGAAAAAAAAAATAGAAAAAAAAAAAAAAGAGAAGAAAAAAAAAAAGGGGGGGCAAACAGAAATCAAAAAACAAAAAACAAGGGGGAGTATCCTCTGATTCTGTATACTGTAAATCCCTCGACTTCCCCTGGAACTTTCCAGTGCTGCTTGGTTAATAATTTGTTTTTCCCCTGTCGGTCTAGCTGGTCCTCTGGGGGAGGGCCCTGCTGTGCTGATTTTCAGGTGTTAGCACTTGGGGGAGCTGCTCAGCCCCCTGCCTGGTGCAGGGCTCAGTGGGGTTGTTTACCCCGCGAGGCCCCAGGAGGAACAACCGCAGTGGGCGGCCAGCTCTGGAGCCCTGGAGTCAGCTCCTGCAGTAGCCCCAGAGCTCTCCGTCTGCAGGGCCTGGAGGCTCCGGGCCGGGCCGCTGATCTGCTCAGCTCGGGGCAGGAGCGTCCTCGCTGTCCTGGGCCCTCCCGGCCTCTGCCTGTCCCGGGGGAGGCCAGATCCTGGGCTGTGTCCCCGGCGCCCTGGGCTCCCGGCCTGTGCTGGTGGGTTCGCGCTCCCGCCCCGCAGCCCCCTCCCGCGAGCCCCGCCCGAGCCCCTCCGAGCTGCTCCGGGTCAATGCGTGCGTGCGCTGCAGCCCTTTAGGGAGCTCGGCGCGCTCTCCCCGCGGTGTCTGTTAGTGTCCCAGGGGGCCTGAGGGCACCCCCCCCTCCTGGGGTCCTGCTCTAACTCCCTGTGGGTCCTTTCCCCGGGAAGGTCGGTGCAGCTCCTGCTCTCCGGGACGGGGCTCTCCTGTCCTGGGGACACTCGCCCCGGCCTCAGCCTGGCTCCTCGCGGGGCCCCTCCCCCTTGGAGGCCTTTTGTTTCTTTATTTCTTTTTTCCCGTCTTCCTACCCTGGTAGAAGCGCAAACTCTTCTCACTGTAGCATTCCAGGTGTTCTCTCTTTAATTCTCAGGCCGAATTCATAGATTTTCAGGATGATTTGAAGATTATCTAGGTAATTTGGTGGGGACAGGTGACTTGGGGACCCTACTCTTCTGCCATCTTGCCTTTTCCTCTCTTAATATTAGAGATATTTGGATGGCTGCATTGAACTCATATCATCCTGCAAATAAATATCCTTTTTAAATTTATTTTTATTTTTTTAGAGATTTATTTGTTTTAGAGAGTTCAAATGAGAGAGAAAGAGAGAATCTCAGGCAGACTCCCTGCTGAACCCAGAGCCCAATACGGGGCTCCATCTTACCGCCTTGAAATCATAACCTGAGCTGAAACTTAACCCATTGGGCCACCCAGGCACCCCTAAATAGCTTTTTAATATGCAAACACAAGCACTAGATTTAAGCAAAAACCTTCACTCCATAAAGAAAATGTGCTATCCTCCCTTACTTATATTTCTGTGACTACTGAATGAATATACCAACAACTGGAGAAGATAACAGAGCTTTCTTTTCTGCTCTACTAAAGTTCACCATGTATTTTTTTATACTAAGCCTTGTGTAGACTTTAACTTTTGTTCAATATGTTTTAGTATCTCAAAATCTCCAGAAAAGTTGAAATTCGATGCATTTTCTTTTAAAAGGATAAAAGGTTTTAAAATCCACTTTTATGGTTCTCCTTGGTGACTGAAGATATTAAACTAAATTAATGATAAATTGAAAGGACAACTAAACCAAGCAGATGTAGGTGAAGAAATTTTTCCATTAGAGTAACATTACTGAAAATGCAGATTATAGTAAGAGATGTATTTGGCTAAATTTTAGGGAGCCACTTTATGAAGTAAACTCAAAAAAAGCATTTCATTAAAAAAAGGCATTTCAAAGCACTTTTCCTAGTGCTGATATTTAAGAAAGACAGAGAAGGGAAAATATTAAGGCCTGGGATTAATGAGATTTATAATCTAGTAGGAGAAGGAAAATAAACCCACATGGATATGTGTGTGAAAAGGACAACCATACAGTATATTACTGAAATAAATTAAAACCCTAACATCAGGAAGAGTGCTCACTTTGGCAGCACAGATGCTAAAGTCAGGAAGAAAGTTTTTTCTTTCTGTCTCAGCCACCTCTACTCTCCACTTACAGATACAGCTTACCTGACAAACATCCTAAAGCTTAATTGGTACCATTTCCTTCCTGGCATCTTGAGCACAGCAAAATATATTCTCCACTATCCTAGCAACTTCTAGTCAAGATTCTCATCTAATATGATTCTTATATAAATATTCAGTGCCCTTAGAATTTAAAATAATGGCTGTGATTTGGCAGATCAGTAGTGTTATTTTCTAGACATATTTTGCCCACAGTATTTTTTCCACACAGTCCTCCATGCCATCAGATATGATGCCAACCTCAGAAGCAAAAGTTACTTTCACTTCATTCCGGACATAACTTCTCATCTTTTCTAAGTAGCATCCTTTAGTTTTGTGAATATCTTTATTCCATTTTAGAGACCCATCTTCTTCCCATTATGGTTGATAGTATTCATAATTAATTGAAGGTGAATGTATGTTACAAACAGAAATTTCTTTTTTTTATGATAGTCACACAGAGAGAAAGAGAGGCACAGGCAGAGGGAGAAGCAGGCTCCATGCACCGGGAGCCCGACGTGGGACTCGATCCCCAGTCTCCAGGATCGCAACCTGGGCCAAAGGCAGGCGCCAAACCGCTGCGCCACCCAGGGATCTCCACAAACAGAAAATTCTTTAGAACTCTGGAGAGGCAATCATTCATCATATAGGTAAAAATAATGGCATTGCTTCTGCCTTCCTGGAGCTTATGGGCTGGGAAAGACATAGAAGGTCTTTACTTCTCAGAGATACTGTTTCTCTTTAGTTCATGTCAATAAATCTCCCTGAATCATTTCAATGAATTTTCCTCTTTCTTTTCTCAATTCTGTCCACAGATACCAGATTAATTTTTAATGCCCCTCTCTTATCTTATGACTCATTTGCATAAGAACCTAAATGATTCCTGTATGCCCCCCAAATCCCCCCACCCCTGCCAGTATTAAACTCCTTAGTGTAGTATATAGGCTGTCTGCAATTTAATTCAACTGATCCTTCCAATCCTCTATCATAATGTAAGAACTTACATTTAACACTGCATTAGGGACATGTACTTTGATGACTTTTTGCATGTATTTTCTGATTTGTAGCTGACAATAATTATATGAGATATGTAGTATGTATGCTGATTTTTTTCAGATGAAGAAACTAAAATATAAAAAGTTTGCACCATCACCTATTTCCACACAGATAATGAATGCTGGCTCTGGGATTAAACTTAGTGTTATTTGATCTCACTTGTTCACTACAGTAAGTTAAATAATGGCCCCCAAAGATATCAGGTCCTAAACCCTGGAACCTGTAAAACCTGATATCTTATTTAGCAAAGCCTATGCAGACACATCTGCATAATTAAAGTAACAATCTGGAGGTGGAGCAATTACCTGAATTAAATGGATGAACTCTTAATGCAATCACAAGTGTCACTACAAAAGTGAGGCAGATAGAGACTTGACACAGACACTAGAGGAGGCAGCAATGTGACCATGGAGGCAGAAGATGGGAGTGATGTGACTACAAACCAAGAAATGGCAGCAGCTACCAGAGCCTTCAGAGGGGAGTACCCTCTCAATACCTTGCTTTTGGCTCAGTGATATTTATTTCAGACTTTTGGCCTCTGGAACTTGGAAAAATTGTTTTCTATTGTTTAAAGCCTCCAAGTTTGTGATCATTTGTTACAGCAGCCACGGGAAATTAATGCAAGAACAGAAACTCTGTTCTACACTGCCACCTATAGGCAAATTCTCTGGTTCCCAAATCAGAATCCTCTCAGTAGGAATTAGATGGCCACAGATCTGGATACAGGGACATTACTTCCAAGTCTGCAGTAATAAATACTTGGGTAGAAAAGTCAGATAACCCAAACCTGAAGGAAATGAGGTACCCAGAGTCCAGGGATACTCTTCAAAAAAAAAAAAGGCATCAAATTAGAATTAGAGAAGCATCGCAGAAGACATAGGCCAAGAGCAACCCTAAATAATGATGTTAGCTTCCTTTACTTGTTATACTGAAAGAAAAGTTGATTCTTGAACTTGTCAGTCCTAATCCTGCAAGATAGAGAGAGCTACTTGTTTCTTTTTTTTTAATTTTTTATTTATGATAGTCACAGAGAGAGCGAGAGAGAGAGGCAGAGAGAGAAGCAGGCTCCATGCACCGGGAGCCCGACGTGGGATTCGATCCCGGGTCTCCAGGATCGCGCCCTGGGCCAAAGGCAGGCGCCAAACCGCTGCGCCACCCAGGGATCCCGAGCTACTTGTTTCTAAAGGGAGAGATTCCCATGTAAGAACAAACTAGTAAGGTAGGTTTAATGAATGTAGTCACATGTACTCATTGTTGGGTGAACAGCTGCAAGTAGGTGTATGGTTTAATGACGTGGCAACATAAAAACAGATCTCTGGGTATATGTAAAGCTTTGGGCTTTGACTGATTCTACTCAACATGTACATCATTAAGTGCTAGCAACAGAAAGACACCAGGATCAAGATGCAGATTTCGTCACCTAGGGCTACACATCATTCAGTGACAAATTATAATAAATTAAACCAGATTGAATTTATAGGCACAGCTTGGAGATATTGTGTCTTCAATTCCAGACCACCAAAATGAAGCAAGTATCTCATGAAAGTGAATCAACTGAATTTTTTTTGGTTTTGCACTGCATATAAAGGTTATGTGTATACAATATTGAAGTCTATTAAAAGTGTGCAATAGCATTATGTCCAAAAAACACAATGTATATACCTTAAATTTAAAAATACTTTATTACTGAGATGCACGGGTGGTCCAGTGGTTGAGCATCTGCCTTCAGCTCAGGGCATGATCTTGGAGTCCCAGGATGGAGTCCCACATGGGGTTCCCCACAGGGAATCTGCTTCTCCCTATGCCTAGGTCTATGCCTCGTTCTCTTTCTGCATCTCTCATGAATAAATAATTAAAAAATAAAAATACCTTTATTACTAACAAATGCTAACCATCATGTGAACTTTCAGTTGGTTGCAATCACTGATCATAGATCCACGTAACAAATTAAGTAATAATGAGTAAGTTTGAACTGCAAGAAGGACACAGAGACATGAAGTGAGAAATGCTGTTGAAATAAAAATAACACCAAAAGACTTGCTCAATGCACGTTTGCCACAAACTTCAATTTGTAAAAAAAAAAAAAAAAAAAAAAGATTTGTGTGAAGCACGATAAAATAAGGTATGTCTATATAAAAAAGTGTTAAAGTGATTAGTTTTAAAGAAAAAAGGGTTTTTTTTCTCATAACATTTATCAAAATAAATTCTCAGATGAATTAAAGGCATAATTGTGAAACAATGAAACTACTGACATATAGTTGATAATATAGGTGAATTTTATATGAACATGGATAGAGAAAGCCTTTTTAAGCATAAAAGTCATAATGATATCACCAAGATGGCAAGAAAAATGATCTTCTCCAGTTCCCTCAGAGAAAAACCAACTAGGAGTATCTATAGTCAAGGCATCTTTGTGAAAGTCCTAGAACCAAGGATGAGGCTGGAGTATCTACTTGGCTCAGAAAAAAATAAAATAAAATAATGCATTTGAAGGGTAAAGGGCAGTTTTACTTTGACCTAATCACCCTTTCCCAAAACCAGTGCAGTACAGCACAAAGATATACTCCCAGAAACCTCTGATTTCTCCAGTGTGAAAAAGCCCAAGGGAGGGTATCCAGCTTCTCCACTGTTATGAGTGCTTCTAAGGATGCCTACACTTCAGTCTCATCTCACAGGGACCACTGGAGAAATAAATAGCATAAGACTTTCAAGCATCAGAGATGGAGAGGGAGAAAGGGGCTCATAGCAATTAAGGCAGGGATCATGGTAAGCTGTGGTTTGGGGAGTGTAAGTACCTGAACAGAGCTCTTAGCTAAGAGCCAGAGTGAGAGCCATTTGGAGAACCAAAGTGATGGTGCTCACTTCAGCAGCACATATACTAAAATCGGAATGATACAGAGAAGATTAGCATGGCCCTTGCACAAGGATAACATGCAGCATTCCATATTTTTTCAACTTCTGGTCTTTGGCCTTGTCAGAATCATCCAGGGTGTAAATTTACTTAGGTCATGGTTGATATTCTTGACTCAGCCCGCTCACATACAGCCACTCTGCACTTAGCAAAATGACTAGAAGGAAGAATTCAACACAAAAGAAAGAATCAGAAACAGTACTCTCTGCACAGAGTTACAGAATTAGATTACAATTCAGTATCAGAAAGTCAATTCAGAGCACAATTATAAAGCTACTAGTAGCTCTGGAAAAAAAGCATAAAGGATTTCAAGAGACTTCATAACTGCAGAAATTAGATCTAATCAGGATGATATTAAAAATCAATTAAATGAGATGCAATCCAAACTGGAGGTCCTAATGATGAGGGTTAATGATGTAGAAGAAAGAGTGAGAGATATACAACACAAGTTTATGGCAAGGAGGAAGCTGAGGAAAGAAAGAGAAAAACAATTAAAAGACCATGAGGAAAGGTTAAGGGAATAAATGATAGCCTGAGAAGGAAAAATCTACATATTGAACAAATCATAGCTGAGAACTTCCCTAAGTTTGGAGAGGGAAACAGGCATTCAGATCCAGGAGATAGAGATATCCTCTATCAATAAAATAAAATAAAATAAAATAAAATAAAATAAAATAAATCAATAAAAACCGTTCAACACCTCAACATTAAGAGTGAAACTTGCAAATTTCAAAGATAAAGAGAAAATCCTTAACGTGGGTAAGAGACAAGAGATCCATAACTTATATAGGGAAAAATATCAGATTAACAGCAGACCTCTCCACAAAGACCTGGCAGACCAGAAAGAGGCTTGCAGGATATATTCAGGTCTTAAATGAGAAGAACATACAGCCGAGAATACTCTATCCAGCAAGGACTCTCATTCATAATAGAAGGAGAGATAAAGAGCTTCCAAGAGATGCAGAAAACTGGAAGAAATATGTGACCACTAAACTAGCTCTGCAATAAATGTTAAGAGGGACCCTGTAAAATAAATAGGAAGCCCAAAGAACCTACCCACAAAAACAAGGACTGAATAGGTATTATGGTGACACTAAGTTCATATCTATCAATAGTTACTCTGAACATGAATGGGCTAAATGATCCCACCAAAAGACACAGGGTTTCAGGCTGGATAAAAAAGCAAGACCCATCCATTTGCTGTCTACAAGAGACTCATTTGAGACCTAAGGGACACCTCCAACCTGAAAATGAAAGGGTGGAGAACCATTAACGTTCAAATGGGTCCTCAAAAGAAAGCTGGGGTGGCAATCCTCCTATCAGATAAAGGTTATCCTCAAAGACTGTAGTAAGAGATGAAGAGGGACACTATGTCATACTCAAAGGTCTATCCAACAAGAAGACTTAACAATCATGAATATTATGCCCCTAATGTGGGAGCTGCAAGTATATCAAACAATTAATAACCAAAGTAAAGGACATATTAAATTATAATACACTAATAGTAGGAAACTTCAACCTAGCACTTGCGGCAAATGGACAGATTTTCTAAGCACAACATCACCAAAGAAACAAGAGCTTTAAATGATACACTGGATCATATGGATTTCACAGATATCTACAGAACTTTAGGTCCAAACACAACTGAACACACATTCTTCTCAAGTGCACATGGGACTTTCTCTGGAATAGACCATATTGGCTTACAAACCAGGCAATACCAAAAGATTGGGATTGTTCCCTGCATATTTTCAGACCACCATGCTTTGAAACTTAAACTCAATCACAAGAAGGATCTGGAAGAAACTCAAACACATGGAGGTTAAAGTGCAGCCTGCTAAAAGATGAAAGAGGTCAACCAGGAAATTAGAGAAGAATTAAATAAGATTCATGGAAACTAATGAGAATGAAGATACAACCATTCAAAATCTTTGGGATACAGCAAAGCAAGTCCTGAGAGGGAAATACATCACAATATAAGCATCCCTCAAAAAATTGGAAAAAAACAAATACACAAGCTAACCTTAGCACCTAAGGAACTGCAGGAAAGGACAGCAAATAAACCTATACCAAGTAGAAGAAGAGAGTTAATAAAGATTCGAGCAGAACTCAATGAAGTAGAGACCAGAAGAACTGTAGAACAGATCAACAAAACCAGAGTTGGTTCTTTGAAAGAATTTGTAAGAGAGATAGACCATTAACTCAGTCTATATGAAAGAAAGGAGAAAGGACTCAATTAGTAATATGAATGAATGAAAGGTGAGAAATCACAACCAATACCTAATGAAATACAAAATTTAAAATAAAAAAACCATGTAATTTTATATATATATATATAATAAAAATATTATTATATATTTTAATAAAGCAATTTATTTTATACACCAATAAATTAGTCAATCTAGAAAGAAACAGACACATTTCTGGAAAACCACAAACGACCAAAACTGGAACAGGAAGAAACAGAAACCTGAACAGGCCAATAACCAGGGAGGAAATTGGAAGCAGTCATTCTAAAAACCTCCCAAGACACAAAAGTCCAGAGCCAGATGGCTTCCCAGGGAATTCTATTAAATATTTAAAGAGAAAAACAAAACCTATTCTACTAAAGGCTGTTCTGAAAGATAGAAAGGGACGGAATACTTCCAGAACGCATTTTATGAAGGGCAGCATCACCTTAATTCCAAAAACCAAAGACCCCACCAAAAAGGAGAATATAGAGCCAATATCCCTGATTAACACAGTTGCAAAAATTCTCAAAAATATACTAGCCAATAGGATCCAACAGTACATTAAGAGATTATTCACCGTGACTAAGCAGGATTATCCCTGGAATGCAAGGCTGGTTCAAACACTCTTAAAACAATCACGTGATAGATCATATCAACAAGAGAAAAAACAGAACCATATGATACCTCAATAGATGCAGAGAAAACATTTTTAAAAGATTTTATTTCTTCATGAGACACACACACATACACACACAGAGAGAGAGAGAGAGAGAGAGACAGAGACACAGGCAGAGGGAGAAGCAGGCTCCACGTAGGGAGCCCAAGGTGGATTCGATCCTGGGACTCCAGGATCAGGCCCTGGGCTGTAGGCGGTGCTAAACCACTGAGCCACCCGGGGGGCCCCAGAGAAAGCATTTGACAAAATACAGCATCCATTCCTGAACAAAACTCTTCAGAGTGTAGGGAAGGAGGGAATATTCCTCACCACCTTAAAAGTCATCTATGAAAAGCACACAGCAAATATCATTCTCAATGGTTGGAAATACTGAGAGCCTTTCCCCTAAGATCAGGAACACGACAAGGATGTCCACTCTCACCACTGCTATTCAACATAGTACTGGAAGTCCTAGCCTCAGCAATCAGACAACAAAAAGAAATAAAAGGCATTGAAATTGCAAAGAAGTAGTCAAACTCTCCCTCTTCACAGATGACATGGTAAGGTACCTATAAAACCCAAAGACTCTACCCCAAGATTGCTAGAACTCATACAGCATTTCGGCAATGTGGCAGGATACAAAATCAATGCTCAGAAGTCAGTGGCATTTCTATACAGTAATAATGAGACTGAAGAAAGAGAAATTAATCAATACCAAAATCCCATTCAGGTTTATTGCACCCAAGCATAAGATACCTAGGAATAAACTTAACCAAAGTGATAAAGGATGTATACCCTAAAAACTACAGAATGCTTCTGAAAGAAATTGAGGAAGCCACAAAGAGATGGAAAATATTCCATGCTCATGGATTGGAAGAATTAATACTGTGAAAATTTCTCTGCTACCCAGGGCTATTTACACATTTAATGCAATCCCTATCAAAATACCATAGACTTTCTTCAGAGAGTTGGAACAAATCATCTTCAGATTTGTGTGGAATCAAAAAAAGACCCTGAATAGCCAGGGGAATTTTGAAAAAGAAAACCAGAGCAGGGGGCATCACAATGTTGGATTTCAAGTTGTACTACAAAGCTGTGATGATCAAGACAGTGTGGTACTGGCACAAAAACAGACACGTAGATCAGTGGAACAGAATACAGAACCCAGAAACGGGCCCTCAACTCTATGGTCAACTAATATTCAACAAAGCAGAAAAGACTATCTCCTGGAAAAAGGACAGTCTCTTCAATAAATGGTGCTGGGAAAATTGGACAGCCATGTGCAGAGGAATGAAACTAGACCACTCTCTTACACCATACACAAAGATAAACTCAAAATGGATGAAAGATCTAAATATGAGACAAGAATCCATCCAAATCCTAGAGGAGAACACAGGCAACACCCTTTTTGAACTTGGCCACAGAAACTTCTTGCAAGATACATCTGTGAAAGCAAGGGAAACAAAAGCAAAAATGAATTCTTGGGCCTTCATCAAGATAAAAAGCTTCTGCGCAGCAAAAGAAACAGTCAACAAAACTAAAAGACAACCTACAGAATGGGAGAAGATATTTGCAAATGACATATCAGATAAAGGGCTAGTATCCAAGATCTAAAAAGAACTTAGTAAACTCAACAGCAAAGAAACAAACAATCCAATCATGAAATGGGCAAAAGACATGAACAGAAATCTCACAGAGGAAGACATAGACAAGCACATGAGAAAATGCTCTGCATCACTTGCCATCAGGGAAGTACAAATCAAAACCACAATGAGATACCACCTCCCACCAGTGAGAATGGGGCAAATTAACAAGGCAGGAAACAACAAATGTTGGAGAGGATGCGGAGAAAAGGGAACCCTCTTGCACTGTTGGTGGGAATGTGAACTGGTGGAACCACCCGGGAAAACTGTGTGGAGGTTCCTCAAACAGTTCAAAATAGAGCTGCCTTATGACTCAGCAATTGCACTGCTTGGGGTTTTACCCCAAAGATACAGATGCAGTGAAAGACCGAGACACCTGCACCCCAATGTTTATAGCAGCAATGTCCACAGTAGCGAAACTGTAGAAAGAGCTTCAGTGCCCATTAAAAGATTAATGGATAAAGAAGATGTGATCTATATACACAATGGAATATTACTCAGCCATTTAAATGACAAATACCCTCCATTTGTTTCAATGTGGATGGAACTGGAGGGTATTATGCTGAGTGATGTAAGTCAACCGGAGAAGGACAAACATTATATGGTTTCATTCATATGGGGAATATAAAAAATAGTGAAAAGGATTAAAGCAGAAAGGAGAGAAAATGCGTTGGAAATATCAGAGAGGGAGACATAACATGAGAGACTCCTAATTCTGGGAAACAAGGGGTAGTGGAAGGGGAGGTGGGTGAGGAAATGCGGTGACTAGGTGATGGGCACTGAGGATGGCATTTGATGGGAAGAGCACTTGGTGTTATACTATATGTTGGCAAATCAAACTCTAATAAATAAAAAATATACAAAAAAATGAGAAGCGAAGAAAAAAAAAGTGATGACGCCCCAACCCAACTGGCTGGGTTTGGTTCTGTGTGTCCACCTAAAGGTCTCTATAAGGAATGCCTGGGTGGCTCAGTGGTTTAGCACCTGCCTTCGGCCCAGGGCATGATCCTGGAGTCCTGGGATCAAGTTCCGCATCAGGCTCCCGGCATGGAGCCTGCTTCTCCCTCTGCCTGTGTCTCTGCCTCTCTCTGTGTGTCTTTAATGAATAAATAAATAAAATCTTTAAAAAACAAAAACAAACAAACAAAAAAACAAAGGTCTCTATAGACAGAGCCATCTTACAGCCTGCTCACACAGGGAAGGAAGTCAGCAAACCCACCCAGTGTGGTACACTGCCTCACCTAGGAGCCTAATCAATGATCTATGAGAGGTCACACAGCCCAGGCTATGACCTCACCTAGACAAAGAGCCAACCCAGTAGCTCTGTTCAATTGTTGAGCAGAGACTACAGCCCTTCTTATTCAGGACACCTCAATAGTGACCATGGACATCCTTGGAGCTCAACATACAGGACACAGAGCATAGCCAATGGCCCTGTCCAGCACTAGAACCCAGCCCACAGCCTTGCCTGATTGCTGAGCACAGCCTGAGGTCCCCCCTAATCCCAAAGAGACTTTACCTGAATGCCGAGTCATGCCAGAGGCACATCTGGATTGGGGGCACAGCCTGTACTCTCACCCTACCAGGGCCAATTGCAGACCCAGCCTGCAGCCCCACTCATAAGCAAAGTAAAAACTAGTAGCACCACTCTGCCTGTGACTCCAGCCCACCAGAGGTGAATGCTGATCCAGCTAATGGCTCCACCTGACAATGAAGCCAATACAAAGCCACTCAACCAGGGAGCCAGCCAGCAAGCAGCCCAATCTGAATGCCAAGCTGAGTCAGCAGGCTCACCTAACCAAAGAGCTCAGCCAGGAGTACTCCTATCTCAGAGAAGAGACAGAAGCCTCACCAAATTAGAGACCCTAACAGTAAGCCCCTCCTGCCCTCAGTTACTTCCATCTGACCCATCCAAGCCCCACAGTGAACTATTATTGGTTTAAAAGAGAATGCTGAAACTATAAGATAGGGTACATAAGCCTCATGGCACTAACAAAGAAAAACCCTGTAGTAGATGAGCAAAGTATTGAGATAGAAGAATCAAAGCACACCACCACAAAGGGTCATCAAATCAGAAAAATAAGACAGCAAGGGACAAAGAAGAGAATATAGGAATTACAAAACAGTCAGAAAAAAACAATTAACAAAAGTTAAAAAAGAAAAGAATACAATTAACAAAATGGCCATAGGAAGGCCCTACCTATCAATAATTACTTTAACATTGGTGGATGAAATTCTCCAATCCAAAAACCTAGAGAGGCTGGGATGGTTAAAAAAAAAAAAACAGGAAACTAGATCCAACAATATGCTGTCTACAAGAGATTCACTATAGTTTTAAAGACACACATAGATTGAAAGTGAAGGGATAGAAAACATTCCATACAAATGGTAACCAAAAGAAAGGAGGAATGGCTATACTTCTATCAGAAATAGAGTAAGTTTCAAATAGTCACAAGAGACAAGGAATGTCACTGTATAATGATAAAAGGATTAGTTCACAAACAAGCCATAATAATTGCAAATATGTATGCATCCAACATCAGAACATCCAAATATATAAAGCAAATAATAACAGAGCTGCATGGAGAAATAAACAACAATACAATAAGAAGGGTTTTAATATTCCATACCCAATAATTGATGGATTACTCAGACAGAAAATCAATAAGGAAAGAGCACTACAGTGTTATCTGACTGTATATACACATGATTGCATATAACATATGACTATATGATCATATATTGTTATTCAACACTAGATAGTGATATGTGAAAAACACTATAGATCAAATAGACGTAGCAGACATATATAGAACATTCCACCCAACAGCAGCAGAATACACATCCTTCTCAAGTGCAGACAGAACATGTTCCAGGACAGATCATATGTTTAGACACAAAAAAGTCTTAACAAATTCAAGAAAATTAAAATTATATCACATGTCTTTTCTGACCACTATATAGATACCAATAAGAAGAGGAAAGTTGGGAAATTCACAAACATAGAAATCAAAACACACTACTGAACAAACTATGGATCAAAGGAGAAATTAAAAAATCTTGATATAAATGAAAATGAAAATATAACATGCCAAAATTTATGGAATGCATTAAAAGCTGTTCTAAGAGGAAAGTTCACAATCATAAACACCTACATTAAACAAAGAAATATCTCACATAAACAATCAAACTTTACAACTCAAGGAGCTTGAACTAAGGTCAATGGTAACAGAAGAAAAAATAATTAGGATTAGAATAGAAAAAATGAAACACAGAAGAATAAAACAAAAGACTAACAAAACTAAAAAAAATTTAAAAGAATTAGTTTTTTTTAAAAAAACTACACAAAATTGACAAGCCTTTCACTAGGCTAACCAAGAAAAAGAGAAAAGACTCAAATGAATAAAATTATCAATAAAAGAGGGATATTACAATTGAAACATCATTCCAAAATATCAGAAGAGGGCAGCCTGGGTGGCTTAGCAGTTTAGCACCTGCCTTTGGCCCAGGGCCTGATCCTGGAGACCAGGGATCGAGTCCCACATCAGGTTCCCTGCATGGAGCCTGCTTCTCCCTCTGCCTGTGTCTCTGCCTCTCCCTCTCTCTCTGGCTCTCATGAATGAATAAATAAAATCTTTTATATCAGAAGAGACTACGATAAGCAATTATATACCAATGAATTGGATAATCTAGAAGAAATTGTACATTTCTAGAAACATACAACCTAACAAGACTGAAGCAAGAAAAAAAAACAATATCTGAGCAGAATAAATATGAGAAAAGCCATTGAATCAGTAATCAAAAACCTCCCAAAACAGAAAAGTCCAGGACAAGATAGTTTTACTCATGGATTCTACCAAACACTGGTGAATTTAAAGAATCAAAGCCAATCCTTCTGAAATCCTTCCCAAAAATTGAAGAAGAGGGAATACTCCCAAATTCACTTTATAAGACCTCCACTATCCAGATACAAAAGGCATGGGATCCCTGGGTGGCGCACGGTTTGGCGCCTGCCTTTGGCCCAGGGCGCGATCCTGGAGACCCGGGATCGAATCCCACGTCGGGCTCCCGGTGCATGGAGCCTGCTTCTCTCTCTGCCTCTCTCTCTCTCCATGTCTATCATAAATAAATAAATCTTAAAAAAAAGGCATATAGATACTAAAGGCCCAATAGCCCGATGAACATAAATGCAAAAATTCACAACAAAATACTAGTTAATAAAGTTAGCACATTAAAAGGATGGTATGCCACAAAGATGGGATTTATCCCTAGGATGCAAAGAAGGCTCAACAAACACAAGTCAATAAACATGATACATTGATATATCGTTGGATAAAAATCACAGAATCCTCATAGCAAAAGCATAATAAAAGCATTTCATAAAATGCAACATGACAAAAATAAAGCCCATATGTAATATAATTAAAACTTCTGGAAGAAAATATAGGGTTAAAACTCCTTGATGTTGGTCTTGGTAATGAGTTTTTGCATAGAACACCAAAAGCACAAGCAACAAAGCAAAAATAAACAAGTGGCTCTACATCAAACTAAAAAAGTTATCTTTACAGCAAAAGAAATTATTAACAAAATACTTAATAACAGAATAATAATGGTGACACAAAGAATAGGAGAAAATACGTGTAGACCATATGTCTGATAAGGCATTAATTTCCAAAATATTTAAGGAACTTCTACAACTCGATACTTAAAAAAACAAAGAAAACCCCAAATAATTCAATTAAAAAAGGGGCGAAGGACCTGAGCTGATATTTTTCCAAAGAAGATATCCACATGTCCAAGAGGTACATGAAGTTGTGCTTAACATCAGTAATTACCAAGAAATACAAATCAAAAACACAAAAAGATATCACCTCACACTTGTGAGAATGACTATCATCAAGAAGACAACATATGTTGGAAAGGAAATGGAGAAAAGGAAATACTTCTGCGCTGTCAGTGGGAATGCAAATTGGTGCAGTAGGTATGAAAACAGTATGAAGGATTCTCAAAAAATTTAATACAGATTCTCAAAAAATTAAATACTCTATATGATCTACCAATCCCACTTCTGGGTATATATACCTAAAGGAAATGAAATTAGTATCTTTAAGAGATGCCTGCATCCCTATGTTCACTGCAGCATGGTTCACAATAGCCAAGACATATAAAGAACCCTAAGTCTCCACTGACAGATGAATGGACTAAGAAAGTATGGTGCATAATACCGACATATATTCAAATACAGGTGTGGGCACACAGGAATACTAAAAAAGAAAAAATCTTGGGGCACCTGGGTGGCTCATTTGGTTAAGCATCTATCTGCTTTTGGCTCAGGTCACAATCCCAGGGTACTGGGATCAAGCCCCACATCAGGCTCCTTGCTCAGCGGGAAGCTTTCTTCTCCCTTTCTCTCTGCCCTCCCTGCCCCCATTTGTGGTCTATCAAATAAATAAATAAAATCTTAAAAAAAAAAAAAGAAATCCTGCCATTTGGAACCACATGGATGTATCTTGAAGTCATTATGCTAAGAGAAATAAGTCAGACAGAGAAAGATAAATGCTGTATGATCTCACTTACATGTGGAATTTATAAAATCAAACTCATAAAAATAGACAATAAAAAGGTGTCACCTGGGAGAAGGGCGTGGAGAGATGGAGGAAATGGTTACAAGATAAATAACTACTAGGGGTAAAATACACAGGATGGTGACTACAGTTAACAGTAATGTATTGTATATATGAAAGCTCCTAAGAGAGTAGATCTTAAATGTCCTCACCACATTCTCTAAAAAAAAAGGTAGCTGTGACATGATGAATGTGTTAATCAACCTTCCTGTAGTAATCATTTCACAATGTAATCACATTGTACACCTTAAATTTACATGTTATATGTCATTCATGTGTCAATAAACCTAATGAAAAATATCATTCTGGAAAAAATAACAAAAAGATAAACTATAAAGGGCACCCTGGCAGACATAACTATGCACAACCTAAAAACTAGGAAGGGTGAAAACATGAAAAACTAATAAAAGGTCAATAAAACTTGGGGAAAATCTTTGCAACTTTCACAACAAATAAAAAAATACCTCGATGCTTTAAAAGATTAAGTCAGTAAGAAGAATAATAAGCATTACACACTGAAAACCAAGCAAAAAGCACAAATAGGAAATATAGATACACACAGAAATATAACTACACAAGGCACACATGCACACAAACTTGATCAACCTGCTTAGCATTAAAGAATTGGAGAAAATATACAGTTACCTCCTACTTTAACCATATTTTCAGACTGAAACAATGAAAAAAAATAATTAGACAGTGTTTGGGAAGCATACAGAAAAACAGACACAGTCATGTATTGCTTGTGAAAAAAAGGTACATTATTGAAGAGTAATTTAAAATCATAAATCAGGGATCCCTGGGTGGCGCAGCGGTTTAGCGCCTGCCTTTGGTCCAGGGCGCGATCCTGGAGACCCGGGATCAAGTCCCACGTCGGGCTCCCGGTGCATGGAGCCTGCTTCTCCCTCTGCCTGTGCCTCTGCCTCTCTCTCTCACTGTGTGCCTATCATAAATAAATAAAAATTTAAAACAATAAAATCATCAATCAAATGGTTTAAAAATGAATATCAATTAAAAATTCTACTCTGTATTTTCTTTTACTCTTAGGATATAATTTGCAATGTGTGCAAACCTCTATACTGTTCAGTAAAGACTCTTTAAATTTGTGTACAATCGAAAGCAACTCCTAAATCAATAGTGAGGAACTGAATTAGTGAATGGTGGTACATCCATTTGATGGAATACTATTGGCCCAAACAAAATATTGGTGAATAGGTGTTTAAAAATTATATATAAAAATGAGCAAATTAATTGAAAACAGTGTTGCTTTTATTTATTGTATTAATTGAAAGCAACGTGGTAGATTGTAAAGACACACACAATGTTTTTATCATGAGGGTGTAAGCAGCATTGATGTGGTTTACCTTTTCTACCTATATTTAAACATTTTCCTACAATAAAAATGAATTTCGTCTTTTGTGGTAAAAGGAAAGATTTTTTTAGAAATAAAAAGAGTTAAATTCTTAAAAAGAGTCAGTATGTGGTCTTTATCCATAGTATTATCTTCGTTCATTTGTATTATCCAGTAACATCCAAAAGTAAAGACTCCCTTCAAGTATTATTTTTTTTTAAATGGAAAGGTCCTCTGTTTTTCTTTTTTTTTTTTTATTTATTTATGATAGTCACAGAGAGAGAGAGAGAGAGGCAGAGACACAGGCAGAGGGAGAAGCAGGCTCCATGCACCAGGAGCCCGACATGGGACTCGATCCCGGGTCTCCAGGATCACGACCTGGGCCAAAGGCAGGTGCCAAACTGCTGCGCTACCCAGGGTTCCCCTCTTCAAGTATTATTAAAGACATACACACCCAAGATAGACCTGAAGACTTGGTAAGTTACCTGAGCCTCCCAATGGACCTCTCTTTCAGCAAATAACACTTTCCCCGAGGCATTACACATCAATTCTGCGTATGCTGGTTCCATGTGTGATTAAGTTTTCTCTTCTCACAGAGTAGATGCTCCAAAAACACATGCCTAACCTAACAAATTATGTGCCTAGCCAAGGCCATCTCTGCAATCTTTCAGGCCAGAAAGCTCTTTGATGTCTCCTCTAGATTTGTCTAACACATCTGTGCAGGAAATAGAATAAAACTACATTTTTTTCATTTTAATATAGTGAAAGGAAAAGCATATTTAAAAATTATACCATGAAAATGAATTTTTAATTAACTTCTGAATGCAGTTATAACCATGACATAAAATTATTTTATTATTAAAAAGTGATCTTGGCCATGTCTATGTCTTCCTCTGTGAGATTTCTGTTCATGTCTTTTGCCCATTTCATGATTGGATTGTTTGTTTCTTTGCTGTTGAGTTGAATAAGTTCTTTATAGATCTTGGAAACTAGCCCTTTATCTGATATGTCATTTGCAAATATCTTCTCCCATTCTGTAGGTTGTCTTTTAGTTTTGTTGACTGTATCCTTTGCTGTGCAAAAGCTTCTTATCTTGATGAAATCCCAATAGTTCATTTTTGCTTTCGTTTCTTTTGCCTTCGTGGATGTATCTTGCAAGAAGTTACTGTGGCTGAGTTCAAAAAGGGTGTTGCCTGTGTTCTCCTCTAGGATTTTGATGGACTCTTGTCTCCCATTTAGATCTTTCATCCATTTTGAGTTTATCTTTGTGTGTGGTGCAAGAGAGTGGTCTAGTTTCATTCTTCTGCATGTGGATGTCCACTTTTCCTAGCACCATTTATTGAAGAGACTGCCTTCCTTCCAGTGGATAGTCTTTCCTCCTTTATCGAATATTAGTTGACCATAAAGTTCAGGGTCCACTTCTAGGTTCCCTATTCTGTTCCATTGATCTATGTGTCTGTTTTTGTGCCAGTACCACACTGTCTTGATGACCACAGCTTTGTAGTACAACCTGAAATCTGACACTGTGATGCCCCCAGCTATGGTTTTCTTTTTTTAAATTCCCCTGGCTATTCAGGATTTTTCTGATTCCACACACATCTTAAAATAATTTGTTCTAACTCTCTGAAGAAAGTCCATGGTATTTTGTTAGGGATTGTGTTAAATGTGTAAATTGCCCTTGGTAACATTGACATTTTCATAATATTATTTCTACCAATCCATGAGAATTGAATATTGTTCCATCTCTTTGTGTCTTCCTCAATTTCTTTCAGAAGTGTTCTATAGTTTTTAGGGTATAGATCCTTTATCTCTTTGGTTAGGTTTATTCCTAGGTATCTTATGCTTTTGGGTGCAATTGTAAATGGGATTGACTCCTTAATTTCTCTTTCTTCAGTCTCATTGTTAGTGTATAGAAATGCCATTGATTTCTGGGCATTGATTTTGTATCCTGCCATGCTACCAAAGACATGGCCAACATGCACATGAGAGAATGCTCGGCATCACTTGCCATTAGGGAAATACAAATCAAAACCACAATGAGATACCACCTCACACCAGTGACAATGAGGAAAATTAACAAGGCAGGAAACCACAAATGTTGGAGAGGATGTGGAGAAAAGGGAACCCTCTTATACTGTTGGTGGGAATGTGAACTGGTGCAGCCACTCTGGGAAACTGTGTGGAGGTTCCTCAAACAGTTAAAAATAGACCTCCCCTACGACCCAGCAATTGCACTGCTGGGGATTTACCCCAAGGGTACAGATGCAATGAAAGGCCAGGACACCTGCACCCCGATGTTTCTAGCAGCAATGTCCACAATAGCCAAACTGTGGAAGGAGCCTCGGTGTCCATTGAAAGATGAATGGATAAAGAAGATGTGGTTTATGTATAGAATGGAATATTACTCAGCCATTAGAAACGACAAATACCCACCATTTGCTTCAACGTAGATGGAACTGGAGGGTATTATGCTAAGTGAAGTAAGTCAATCGGAGAAGGACAAACATTGTATGTTCTCATTCATTTGGGGAATATAAATAATAGTGAAAGGGAATATAAAGGAAGGGAGAAGAAATGTGTGGGAAATATCAGAAAGGGAGACAGAACATAAAGACTCCTAACTCTGGGAAACGAACTGGGGGTGATGGAAGGGGAGGAGGGTCGGGGGTGGGGGGTGAATGGGTGATGGGCACTGAGGGGGGTACTTGACGGGATGAGCACTGTGTGTTATTCTGTATGTTGGTAAATTGAACACCAATAAAAAATAAATTTATTATTAAAAAATAAAAAATAAAGGGTTAAAAAAATGAAAAAAAAATGTAAATGGTCTAACAGCTCTAATCAAAAGATAAAAGGGTGGCAGAATGGATAAGAAAAACAATATCCATTGGGGTCACGTTGGTGGCTCAGTGGCTGAGCATCTGCCTTTGGCTCAGGTCATGATCTCTGGGTTTTGGGTTCGAGTCCTGGATCAGGCTCCCCACAGCAAGCCTGCTTCTCCATCTATGTCTCTGCCTCTATCTGTTTATCTCTCATGAATAAGTAAAATATTAAAGAAAAGAAAAACAATATCCATCTAAAGATGCCAACAGGAGTCTCACTTCAGACCTAAAGACTCATAAAGATTGAAAATGAAGGATTAAAAAAAAATTCACCATACAAGGAAAAGCAAAACAACAACAACAACAACAACAACAAAACAGTCCAGGATGGCAATACTTATATCAGACAGGACAGACTTTAAAACAAAGAGAGTAGCAAGAGACAAAGATGGTCATTACAAAATAATAAAGGGATTAATCCATAAGAGGATATGGCAATTATAAATATCTTGATCATATGCTATAAAACTAGAAACAAATCACAAGAAATAAGTGAAAATGTCACAAATATATGGAGACTCAACAACATACTACCAAACAGTCAACAGGGTAATTAAAGGAGAAATAACAAAATGCATAGACACAAATATAAATGACAACACAATGGTCCAAAATTTTGGGAAGGCAGCAAAAGCAGTTCTAAGAGAGAAATATATAGGGATATCAGCCTACCTCAAGAATCAAAATAAAGCTCCAATAAACAATTTAACATGTCTACGGAACTAGAAAAATCCCAAGTATTTTTCAAAGAACTACAACAAATAATACTGAACTTTGTAGGAAACCACAAAAGACTGAATAGCCAACACAATCTTGAGAGCGAGTAACAAAAGCTAAAAGTGTCATGGTTCCAGATTTCAAGATATATTGCAAAACTGTACTAATAAAAAAACTATGGTACTGGTACAAAAAATCAACACATAAATCAAAAGAACAAAAGAGAGAGTTCAGAAACAAACATAGGATTAAATGGTCAATTAATCTATGAATAAAGAGGCAAGAATATGCAATGGAGAAAAGATAGTCCTTCGATAAATGGTGCTGTGAAAATTGGATAGCTACATGAAAAAGAAGGAAATTAGACCACTTTTTAACACCACACACAAACTCAAAATGGATTAAAGAACTCAACATAAGACCTGAAACCATAAAAACCCTAGAAGAGAGCACAGGCAGTAATGTCCCTGGCATCAGCCATAGCACTATTTTTCTAGATATGTCTGCTGAGGCAAGGAAACAACATCAAAAATAAACTATTGGGACTACGTCAAAATAAAAAGCTTTTACACAGCAAATATAATTATCAACAAAACAAAATGACAACCTACTGAATGGGAGAAGATATTTACAAATGATATATGTAATAAAGTATTAATATCCAAAATATATAAGGAATTTATACAACTTAATACCAAAAAAGCCAAACAATCCAATTAAAAAATGGGCAAATGACATACATACATTTCTCCAAATACATATAGATGGCCAACAGACACATGAAAATATGTTCAACATCACTAATTATCAGGGAAACGCAAATTAGAACCACAATGAGATATCACTATAAACCTGTCAGAATGGCTAAAACCAAAAATACAAGATACAAAAAGTTTTAGCAGGACATATAGAAAAAGGAACCCTCTTGCACTGTTGGTGGGAATGCAAGAGGAGCAGCCACTGTGGAAAGAGTATGGAGGTTGCTCAAAAGCTTAAAAGTAGAAATATCTTATGATCCAATAATGCACTATTATTTACCCCCAAAACACAAAAACACTAATTTGAAAAGATGTATGCACCCATATGTTTACCACAACATTATTTGTGATAGTCAAGATATGGAAGCAAACTAAATGCCCACCAATAGACAAATGGATTAGAAAGTATTATGTATATACATACACACACACACGGAATATCATATAGCCATAAAAAGGAGGAGGTGTGCCATTTGAGAAAACATGGATTAACCTAGAGGGTATCGTGTGAAATACCTCAGACAAATACTTAAGTGGAAGTTTTTAAAAATGAGTAAACAAACAAAATCAAAATGAGATGCATAAATCCTGACCACTAACTGGTGGTTGTCACAGGAGAGGAGTGTGGGGTGTTGGGCAAAATGGTGAAGGGAAGTGTGAGATATAGACTTCTAGTTATTGAATGAGTAGGCCATAAGAATGAATGCCCAGCGTGAAGAATACAGTTAAAGATGGTGTAAGAGCAGTGTGTCAGGACAGGCCGTAGCTACACTTGTGGTGAACATAGTATAATATATGGTCTTAAAAAATATATATATATATATTTATATTTATAAAAAACATATATATATATAGTCTTGTTGAATCACTATGTTGTACACCTGAAGCTAATGTAACCTTGTGTGTCAACTATATATACATACATAGCTCCTGAAAAATCCTTGGATTTTTCTTTTAAACAAACATTTAATGAGCACATTACCTGCTGGACTGACACTAGCTAATTTCACCTACAATATCACAGCTAAGTAAAATCTTGGTTATTTCTGCTCTCACCACAACTCTGTATACTTATTATTCAATGAAGGAATATCTCTGGTCGCTGAAATTGGACCCAATTTTTATTATCTTAACTACACCACAAGCACAATCTGATTTTACCTTCTCAAGCCTGAATGTCATTGGAAAAAAATAAAGCCTAGAAGAACCATTGGATAAAAACAGAGTACTGCGGGATCCCTGGGTGGCGCAGCGGTTTGGCGCCTGCCTTCGGCCCAGGGCGCGATCCTGGAGACCCGGGATCGAATCCCACGTCAGGCTCCCGGTGCATGGAGCCTGCTTCTCCCTCTGCCTGTGTCTCTGCCTCTCTCTCTCTCTCTCTCTCTCTGTGACTATCATAAATAAATAAAAAAAAAATTAAAAAAAAAAAACAGAGTACTGCATGTATAACCCAAAATTGGTTCCACACACCAATTTCTATATTTTTGATTCATAACTAAAGGATTCCTTGGTTAGTTCTCTGTTCATCTGAATGTGAAACAGCTCCCTTGCCAAGGTGATTTTCTCCTGGCAACCAACTCTTGAGTAAATATCAGAAGGATACTAGTTTGACCCAACTTACAATTCATCTGATTAAATTTGAAGTGGGTGATCCATTATTAAATAAAAGTCGAAGAACCTTCCTTCCATTTCATTTCTTGTGATTACACGCACCTGCCACATGGCTGAACAGCAAAATAACACTCTACATATAGCAGACTAGTTCTCATAATTTCCGCCTGTGTCTATCTGGACAAATCACCCATTTCAATGTATTCTTTAGTGAGTCATATACAACGTATATCTATGATGGCTTTTTAAAAAGCTTTTATTTATTTATCTGACACAGAGAAAGAGAGCATAAGCAAGAGGAGTGGCAGGCAGAGGCAGAAGCAGGCTTCTTAGTGAGCGGGAGCCCAATGCAGGGCTGGATCCCAGGACCTGAGATCATGGCCCGAGCCCAAGGCAGATGCTTAACTGATGCAGCCACCCAGACGCCCCTCTATCATGGCTCTCAAGATATTTAGGTTGAAACAGTGCTTTAAATAAGGGAACAGAGAAATTCAGTACATGTAAAAAAAAAAGTTTAGCCAGGAGTGGTAAGGAGTTCCTCCCTGTATATTACATCTAGATCTATTGGAGCAAAGAGAAAAAGAATATTCGACCCTCCTACACATGACAGGCTGTATGATATATTAGAAAGGGAATGAATGTGAATTAATTGGAAACTGCAGATTCCATTCCAAGCCCCCATCCTGCTGTGCACCATCTATTTGGCCAGATATAAATAACAACCTCTCCAAATGTTTTATTCATATTTGTAAAACTGATAAAAAAGATCCTGACTTACCCACTTCAGGGAATTGCTAAGGGAATCCAAGAGATAATAGAAATTGCCTTCATAAAATCTTAAAAGCCACGTAAGCTTTTAAACCCACCATTCCAAGTTTTCCTTTTATTTATTTTTTTAAGATTTTATTCATTTATTCATGAGAAACACAGAGAGGAGAGAGAGAGAGGCAGAGACACAGGCAGAGGGAGAAGTAGGCTCCTCACGGGGAGCCTGAGGTGGGACTCGATCTCGGGACTCCAGATCAGCCCCTGGGCTGAAGGCAGCGCTAAACCGCTGAGCTATCCGGGCTGCCCCCAAGTTTTCCTTTTAGGAGAAGGTAGGTGAGAATCACAGTAAAGAATATTTCAGCAGGAGTGAGGAGACCTAGCTAGACCTCTGGCTCTGCCCCAGAGTAGCTGTGTGATTCTCCAACACAGCATGCACCCTTCTCGAATTTCTGCTGCTTACCTATAAAAGGTGGAAAAGTCTGATGGAATATTTAAAAATCACAGATTTTAGAACCTGAACATTTGGCAGAGTACCATATATTGCGCAAAACTCTTTTTCCCTCCAGATTTTTTATTTCAAGAGAAAAATGACTTAAAGTCAGAGGGACCTGTAGCTGCTGCCAATGCCATGTGTCCACCTTTAGAAATTTTAATCACAGATTATTGGGGGGAGTCAAAGAGGAAAGCAACTTAACATGCTTTGGCACAACCTTAATTGCATGATAAATGTACTTCCAAATAACTCTGACCAAATTCCACTGGCTTTTAATTCAAGGATATAGTGATCTTTCATATTCCTTAGACATTCTGAATGCATCTTAAATACACATTACGAAAGCCATTATCTATACCTGAAAAGGCTTCCTGCTGGAAAGATTGAGGCGTTTCCTCATCCATCTGTTGCCTTGATTCCCAAATATCTGCCACAGCAGCTGTCTCTTGTGTTACTCCAAACTCTCTGGTAGATGGCCAGCCTATAAATATGCTTTCCAAACATGTGGTAATATAAGCGGAAGGTGCAGCCCCCTGCATCGGTGGCATTGAGGACAGGGCTGAGGAAAGTAGCTCTGTTTTGGAAAACCTGTGGCTCCGAAGATTCTATGTAGAGATAGTGTCCTTTAGCTGTGCCCAAGGTATGAGCCTTCATTGGCCCTGTATTAAGTGTTGAAGTTGGACTGTGCTTCCTGGTCCAATCAACGTCGTCTTCTGTATCTTGTTCCCAGTTACAGATTCCATTTTCAAAGTTACATTGGAACTCAGGTACTGAAATTGGCATGAAATAACAACAAAAAAATAATTAAGGACAAAAAACATGATTAAGAATACTTGTTGATATTTGGCTCCTGCCAAGGTTAATGATTTTAATGTTTTTTAAATGCGACACTAAAAGTTTTTAAAAAGTGAATAAATCCTAGATTTATATCAAGTAATAATATTTTATAGACTGGGGGGGGCATTACTTCAGCCATTATTTTCCAAATGCCTTTTATACCCATCCTTCACCATTTCCAGCACTATAACTTTATGCAAATGATGAGGGCACCATGGCTGACTCAATACTATAAACTTCTGGCTCAGTCGATTTCAACCTTAGCCAAATGTCCCAATCACCAGTGAATGTTAAAAATCAAAACAAAACAAAAAACATGAAGTTCCAGAACTTATCTTCAGGGATGTTGATTTATTTTTTTAAAGATTTATTTATTTAAAAAAAAAAGATTTATTTATTTTAGAGAGAGAAAAGGGGGGTCAGGGGACAGAGGGAGAGATAATCTCAAGCAGGCTCTCCACTGAGCACAGAGCCCTACAGGGGCTCAGTCTCACAACCCTGAGATTATGACCTGAGCCGAAATCAAGAGTTGGATGCTGAACCAACTGAGCCCCCCTAGCCCCCCCGGAGATGTTGACTGAACTGCCACAAATAGTGCGGTTGAACATCAAGATAATTCATTATCTCCCTTGGCGATTCTAACATGCAGAACTGAAGAGTCATACTTTAATAGAGTCCAATCTTTCAGAATCACCTGATGTGTACAGCATAATTGCTTGCTCCATGGCGAAGCTCCATACCAGCACTACCTGGTTAGATATGGGGGACCGAGCAATCCATATTTTTAACAAGTATCAACATGATCCTGATGCCAGCATTTTCCAGACCTCAGGCTGAAAAACTCCTCCCTTTGGTTTCATCTTGCCCCAATTCCACATTTCCCTCCATCAGTGCCAGAAAGACCATTCTTCTGCCTTCCATGGCAATTTATCATTTTCTTCCTGTACATACATGCTCATTTAATCCAAACTGAAATCTAAGCTCTTCTTTCAAGCTTTACCTTTCCCAAGTTAAATTAACTTCCTGTTTGTCCCTGGCCAGCCTTTTCTTAGCATACACCACCTTCCCCACTTGCCTTAAACACCTCACTCCTCTCTCCTTCTCTATTTATGCCTCCTGTTGTGCTGCGGGCTCTTGGCAGCATCTCCTGAGAGGCAGTCTTTTCTTCTCACTGGATTGCAGCTCCTTTGAGCTGGAGCTTTTAAGCTTAAAACTCCTTCCAGGCACTAGAAGAATTCAAAGCACTTATAAAGGATTGACTAGCCCCTCGTCACCTAGCTTATCTACCACAATTTCCAGAATATAGTAATGTAGTCATTTTCAGGATGTGAACATTTTGTTGACAACAAGGATTTGTTTTTAGAATAAAAACATTTAGCATTATTTGGGTAGAAGGAACAGGAGTTAGAATTAATGCATAGTTTTACATTTTAGCTTCATTCACCGAAGTTAATATTTTTTAAACATATAAATGTCAGCTGTCCTTTCACTATTCATCTTAGTAAATGCACTTGGTGCCAAAGGGGAATAAATATTCTGAAACAATAAATATAAGCAAATGTGGATAAATGCAGCCGGGCTAGAACAAATCATCTGTCTTTGAAAACCACGGAACAGGAGCTTAGAACTAATGATGGGAGCCCAGTGAGTAAATGTCAAATGGGAGATGAGCTTTTGTTTGATATTTCCTCACTTGTGACTAATCAAGCCCAGCTGTGACGTGAACTGGGGACCCACAGCATACTCTCCGGGTGTCAATCTTTGGCTGTGGAGCAGAAGGAGAATGTCAAGCTGCTAAGTTTTTTGACATAAAACTGGCACTAAAGCCAACAGATTTTGATATTGCCTGTCTTCATATTGACTGTATGTTCAATCTCTATTTTGAAAGGGAATGCACGTAGCTCCACCTTCAAATAAAAAACCCTATCTCTAAACGTAAGAAGATTTAGGAAATAAAACATAGATTTCTGGATGCCTAATGCTTTCTATGGAATCCAGGAACACATTTATATGGAAAGCTGCGAGAGAAACTGACACTCTGATACCACTACTGTTCTCTTTCACTAATATTTAGTCACAAGTAGTATTTTGATTATTATAGTTGTACTGACATAACTCCATCTAAGTTAATAGTAGTTTTAAGGATAATTTGCTTTTTTTTTTTTTTTTTGAGGAGTGGGCTTCGGAGAGCTTCAGAAAGATGAAAAAGCTTTCTAAAGCCACAAAAATAAATTACCTTGGGGACAAGTTACACTTCTTATGTTAGCCATTGTCTAAATTATCAACTTTATTTATATCCACTCAAAGAATTAGTTGTGTAATGAGATGCATGGTAATTCTGACTTCAATCCACCTGACTGTATCAAAGATCACATATATGCAGCATGCTGTACAATAATTTATATGGAAGTTTCTTAATGCAGTGTTTCCTATGATGCACCAAGCATTTTATGGCTTCACTTTGGTTTATAATTAGCCTCTCAATGTAATAGGCATATAGCTTGAATTTTAAGAATTGTTGCTATTTCTGGACAAAGAAAGATGCAAATTCTTTTTCTGATTGATTTTGTAATTGAAGTAAAAAACAGCTATAAGCTTCTGATTCATTTTCAGGAGCAAGTGCAATGGGCACTACCTGGTGCTAGGTTTATTAAATTATAAAATGTATACAATCATCAGATACCATAAACTTTCTGGTAATTTAAACCAGAAACTCAAGACTTACTTTTGACACAGCACTCCCTGCTCCCTATAGCCAAAACATCATCAAATGTCCCTCCTAAGTATTTCCCCAAACATCAGTCCCTCCATCTCCATCACTGCCGCTGTGATACAGGCTGCCCACCCCTCCTCAGTGGATTATCGCAATGGCCTCCTGATGGGTCTCCCAAATCCACTCTCCTCCAATCCACTTATCACTCTGTATCTACACTGACATGTTTTAATATGCCAATTTTATTATACCACTTTCCTTCTTAAAAACCCTCAAATGGAGAAAAACTTTCCTAATATAGACTATAAATATCTGCAAATCTGGCCTCCTTCACATTTCTGTCCTTATACTGCACCCTATCTCTCCTTCACCTCCTCGCTCCTACCGCACTGGCTGGCCTCCATCTGCTACACGGTCACATATCAGGGCTTTTGCATATATATGCTTTGACTTTTTTATTTTCAGATCTCAGCTAAGTCATCTCCTTTAGAAAGTTTAATACCATTATTATAAAGTCACTGCACTCCTCTCCGTATCTCCCATCAAAGCTTCCAGTTTGTATTTTTAAAACAATATTTGAATAATATCTACTTCTCAATTAGACTGTAAATTCCATGAGATCTGAAACTCAGTCATTGTGGTTAGCACTTTATCTATAGTATCTAGTTAATAAGTCCACATAACAAATATCGGTAACCTGATTAATCAACCACTCATCACGGTCGTCAACTCTGGAACAATGCTTCCTGTCTTTGCCTTGATTGGCTAGAAAACAGTGAACAAATCAAGATCTCCACTGTAAAAATACGATGGACCAAAATAATAATAATAATTAATAATAATAACAACAACAAAGCACTTACCACAGTCAACCTCATCAGTATGATCACCACAATCATCTACCAAATCACATAACAGAAGTTTTTCTATGCAAGCCTTGCTGCGTTGACACCAGAAAAAGTCCGGCTCTTCACAGCTCTCTGCAGGAAGAGAAAGGGTACAATTTTCAAATCTGATGTCATCAATAGCTGAGACTCCGTCATAAATGCCAAGACTGACTTTATCTAGTGACAAATGGAAGGGCTGAGTAAGGCGTCCAAGCTGAATAGTGGCCTGTGACCACTGGTTGCCCTGGTTACACAATACTCTCCAGAGTACTGTAGAGTCGTTGGAATCTTCCACATGTAGCTGTAGCTCAGCTGCTCCCACTGACAGACCATGGTCATAAAACCTGAAAAAGAACAAACACAAGGAATGGAAATGATTTATTGCATAGACTAAATATTTAACTTATAGGCTCTTCCACTCAGTCAACCGTTGATTAATAATTAGCTACAATGGACGCCTTTATTTCTTGCAGTAATCATTGCTGCTCATATGTGAGAGCTTATCTGCTGAGGTGCATACTCTGGCTCCAGGACCCTGGGAGCCTTTCTCAAGGAGTTCCATCTAGAACAGAGGAGACAGAGTTAATTAAATTATAATCCACTGTTGGAGGGAAAGAGTCTCTTTCATCTAAAGAAAGAACACAACAAATACTGATAATGTGCTTCTAAGTAAAATGCTAATTGTATAAATATAACAGTACCTATTTTTAAAGGCAAACCAAGGGCAAATCATAAAGTCTAACAAGTGCAGAAGTACGCCTGCAACCACCGGGTTGCTGGGGTAGCTGACCACAGTTTTTAGTATTTACCAGAAGGAAAGTATTCATCCAGGTCCTGCCTGGCTAAACGTTGGGCTCTGGAGTTTGGCAACTTGTGACAAGCTTCTGCTTTCTTCAGAATGAACATAAAATGCCCTATTGAGATACAAATACAAATTGTAAGTTAGCCGACTGAGTTGAGGCACCTGCCTCTTAACCTTGTACTAAGCTCTGTGTCTGACTAAAATTAAGACTATACAATCAAAAATCAATAAATATGATGAGTCAAATTTGCTCTTATGAAAACTAAACTAGTATCTACCTCCAGGTTGAAAATCATGCAAAAAGTTAATAATTTAAGTGAATTCAGCCAAAAGCATATCTATACTCCCTCCCAACCACCCTTAAAGGAGTCATTTCACACTAACAACATAAACGTAATTGACACTATTTAGCTATTTGTCACACTATTTGTTGCAGTAACATAGAGCTTTAAATGCTTATCTTTCTCTTAACAGGCCTGACCAAGGGTGAACAAAAGCCTCTCCTTGCTTATTACCTTCAGTTGTGTTGGGAGTATGATCCCTAGGTGGAGCCTGTTGCTCAAATTCAGCCAAAAGGTTACTTCTAGAGTTCCATACCCAATCAAAATGGTCACCACTAATTGCTTCAAACCAACCACAGCTATCTGCTTCAAAGTCACATTTGGAGCCTGAAAAACAAAATATGACTCCTAGGATGGCTCTCCGGAGTATTCATATACTTTAGAATCGTAAAGCTCAACTGAAATCACCTTGTTATACTTCTCTAAGTACATTAAAGGATACATTTGAGGAAAAAATGGATCCTATCTGATCTGAAAGAAATAAAACCCAGAGTTGTGCTTTCCATACTGAAAAATTAATAAAGCAGAATTATCAATTTAAGAAATTACATTTTTACCAAATAATTTTTCAAAGAAACAGCATTATTCAGCTATATTGAGTATAGAATTGCCAAGGTCTACCTAATTTATTCGATACTCATGTTATTTCTCTGCCACTATGACATTATTTGGAAGACTTCATTGTTCCTACAGATTATTTTATACTAAAATATGAAAAGTAGCTACTTCAAAAAGATTAAAATTTGAAAAACCAAGATTATTATAATTAATATTACGTTCACCACCAATTTTGTAGAGCTTAATATTTCCCAAAGTATTATATGCATTGCATAATATTTATAGGGCAGAATAATTTGACCCACTTTTCAGGAAATAGGTAAGAAATAGTTAATTTCCACAAAGCCATTAGAAAAGAGGAAGAGAAAGGCAGGACTGAGAAGTTATAATAATAGTATGAATTATAGCTAATATTTAATAGATACCTATGTCATAGACCCTGTACTAAACACTTTATATAGATCCAACTTTCACAATAGCCCAAGGAAGAAAGGAAAGTTCAGGGAAGTTATTAATCTAACTAAGGTCATAGAGTTAGGAAACTATGTAAATGGATTGAAATCCAAAGATTTTTCACTTCAATGATAATTATGACAAGTTAGGGGAAAAATACTAAGAATATTTAAAACTACATTTTTATAGGCCATCTCTGTTTATAAATACATAATATATAAATAACTCATAAATATACCTAGATTTCAGTGGTTTCAAAGTATGTAGTTGCCATTTCAATCCCTGAGAAAGTAATGCTTTTGATTCCTTTTTCAGACAATTAAAAAAAAACAAAGGGGGACACCTGAGTGGCTCAGTGGTTGAGCATCTGCCTTCGGCGCAGGGCATGATCTCAGGTCCAGGGATCAAGTCCCACATCAGGTTCCTGCGGGGAGCCTGCTTCTCCCTCTGCCTATGTCTCTGCCTCTCTGTCTCTCATGAATAAATAAAATCTTAAAAAAAAGGATCCAGGAGTTCTTTTACGAAAATACAGAAAGAAAACAAGTTATTGCTACTATGGAATAGCTATCACACATAGTTACCTGGAAAGGGAGCCTTATTGTCTATTGTCTGCTATCCAAGGAGATACCAATGTAGAAATAAATGAATATGCTAATGGTGGTAAAATTTCAGAAACCACTGTGGCAATTTTCTAGTTTTATTAGATAAGATCCATCAAAGACAGCAATTTTTAACAGATGCTTTGCTGCTAAAATTTAAATATGCCTATCTAATATACTGTGTTCCCAAATATTTAGATTTCTATACACATTTTAAAAACTCACCTCAGCTGTTCAGAGATGTAATAAACCAGCTGAAATTAATTTAGCTAGCTGTTAACCAAATATACACTTCATAAGAACAGCTATTAAAAATTCTGTATGTCGGGACGCCTGGGTGGCTCATCAGTTGAGCAACTGCCATCAGTTCAGGTCGTGATCCCAGGGTCCAGGATTGAGTCCCACATTGGGTTCCCTGCAAGGAGCCTGCTTCTTCCTCTGCCTAAGTCTCTGTCTCTCTCTCAGTGTTGTTCATAAATAAATGAATAAATAATCTTAAAAAAACAGTCTTTTCTGACTTAGAGATATAATATTCTGGGTAAATTTTAACAATTGAGGTTCAAAGATTGTTCACTTTTCTGGAGCCTCACTATTGACTTTCTTAATTATCATCATTATCAGAAACAGCATAATTTGCAAGAACCATAGTTATCACTACTTCAGGGTTTATTGTATACCAAGCTTTGTGCTAGAAGCTGTTATGCTCATCATAGGATATCTGTTGACATAGTTTCTTTTTTAATTTTTTTAGATATTATTTATTTATTCATGAGAGAGACAGAGAGAGGCAGAGACATAGGCAGAGGGAGAAGCAAGATTCCCACAGGAGCCTGATGCAGGACTCGATCCCAGACCCCAGGATCATGCCCTGAGCCAGAGGTGGACGCTCAACCACTGACCCACCCAGGTGTCCCTGACATAAAGTTTCTAAAACTTATTTGTCTATTTCTATTTCTATGGATATGAGTAAAAAACCTAGTGACTCTATAGCAGCTTTTAATTATTTTCAGTAAAATTACTCTTGTTGCCACTATTAGTTATATAAATATAATTATAGTAGCTACCCCCAAGGAAAGGATGTTAGGGGATATTTGGTAGAAAGACACACAGGTCCATCACCCTACACTATCACTGTCACGTTGAGAGCTTTTCACTAGGAGAGAAGAAATTAAATTTATGTAGGAGCCAAGGAACCTTGGCAGGGTGATGGATACAGAATCAGATGGTCTTATATCAGACTCACTGTTAGAACTTCTTTGATGGTTTGAGATGATTCCTACAGAGAATCATGTATAAGAAATAAACATGAAATGAGCAAAGCACTGGAGCTGATAATTTGGGTCTCATGCAAAGACTTAAAAATTTAAAGAAGGGTACTCTTTGATATATACCCAAAGGAGCCCAAAACACATCCACACAGAAAGCTGTACATGGCAATTCCTAACTGCCAAAACATGGAAGCAAAAAAAAAAAAAAAAAGTCCCTCAATAGGTGAATGGACAAACTGTACTATACCCAGACAGTGGAGTGTTATTCAGCACTAAAAATAAATGAGCTATCAATCCATGAAAAGCCATGGAGGAAACTTAAATGCATGTTACTAAGTGAAAGAAACCAGGCTGAAAAGGCTCCATACTGTAGGCTTTCAACTATTTAACATTCTGGAAAAGGCAAAAATATGAAAAGAGTAAAAGGAGGAGTGGTTGCCAGAATTTAGAGGTGGGGGGAAGGCTGATGAGGTGATTCACAAGAGTATTTTCAATACAAGAGCAATGTCATGAAAATACTTTATATGATACCATATTGACAAATAGATTTTACCACACATTCTTCCAAACCCACAGAATGTATCACACCAAGAGTGGATCATACTGGGCTTTGAGTAATTATGATGTATCAGTGTCGATTCATCAGTTGTGACAAATGCCCCCCTCCCCTGCCCGCTGGGAAATCTGATGTAGGAGACGCTCTCTCTCTCTCTCTCTCTCTCTCTCTCTCTCTCTCTCTGTGTGTGTGTGTGTGTGTGTGTGTGTGTTTAGGGCAGGAGAGGTATGTGGGAAATCTCTACTTTTTCCTCAACTTTTCTGTGACTTGAAAACTGTTCTGAAAAAAAGTCCTAATAATTAATTAGTTGAGCTGCTGAAGAAAAGTCTGAGCTAGCAGAGGTTATTTCATGAAGTTTAAGGAAAGAAACTATCTCTATGACATAAAAGTGCAAGGTGAAGCAACAAATGCTGATGCAGAAGCTGCAGCAAGGTATCCAGAAGTTGTAGCAAAGAGAATTAATGAAGGCAGCCACACTGAACCGCAGATTTTCAATGTAGATTAAACAGCCTCATAGTGGACGTTAGGACTTTCATAGCTAGAGAGAAGTCAATGTCTGGCCTTAAAGCATCAAAGGACAGGCTGACTCTCTAAGTTAGGGGCTAATGTAGCTGATGACTTTAAGCCAAAGCCAATGCTCATTTACTGTTATGAAATTCCTAGGGCCCTTCAGAATTATGCTAAATCCCTTCTATCTGTGCTCTATAAATGGAACTTCAAAGCCTAGATGACCGTACATATATTTATGACATGGTTTCTTGAATGTTTTAAGTCCACTGTTGAACTGACTGCTCAGAAAAAAAAAAGATTCGTTTCAAAATATGACTGCTCACTAACAACGCACCTGGGCACCCAAGGGCTTTGACAGAGAGGTACAGTGAGATTAATGCTGTTTTTCTACCTCTAATACAACATCCATTCTGCAGCCCATGGATCAAGTGGTCATTTTCAACTTTCAAGGCTTAATATTTAAGAAACACATTTCATACAGCTATAGATGCCATAGATACTGATTTCTCTGATGGATGTGGGAAAAGTCCATTGAAAGCCTTCTGGAAAGGACTGACCACGCTAAATGCTATTAAGAACATTTGTGATTCGTGAGAAGCATTCAAAATATCAACAGAAATAAGAATTTGGAAGAAGTTGACTCTAAACCCCAGGGATGACTTTGAGGGGCTCAAGACTTCAGTGGAGGAAATAACTGCAAATGGGGTGGAAACAGCAGGAGAACTAGAATTAGAGGTAGAACCTGAAGTTGTGACTGAACTGCTGCAATCTCATAATAAAACTTGGATGAAATAAGTCAGTTAGAAAAAGATCAATACCATATCATCTCTCTTATATGTGGAATTTAAGAAATAAGACAGATGAACATAGGGGAAGGGAAAACAAAAAAAGAAGCAAACCACAGGAGACTCTTAGCTACAGAGAACAAACTGAGGGCTGCTGGAGGGGAGATGGGTGAATTGGGTGATGAGTATTATTGGTTGCACTTGTGATGAGCACATGATTTTATACATTAGTAATGAATCACTGTACTCTACTTCTGAAACCAATATTGAACCACATGCTAACCAACTAGAATCTAAGCAAAAACTTAAAATTTTTAAAAAAGTACTAATGCCAAAAATGATGCCTTTAAAAGTGGGGGGAAAAACTTGAACAGATTAGGAGTTGCTTCTTATGGATGAAAAAAGAATATGATTTCTTGAGACGTAACCTATTCCTACTCCTGGGAAAGAATCTGTAAAGACTGTTGAAATGGCAATAAGGGATTCAGAATATTACATAAACTTAGTTGATAAAGCAGCAGCAAGGTTTGAGAAGACTGACTCCAATTTTGAAAGAGGTTGTACTGCGGGTAAGATGCTATCAAATAGCACCATATCCTACAGAGAACTGTTCATGAAAGGAAGAGCCAATTGATGTAGCAAATTTCATTGCTGTCTGATTTTAGCAAATTGGCACAGCTACTCCAACCTTCAGTGACTACCACCCAGACCAGGCAGCAGCAATCAACGTAGAAGCAGGACCTTCCACCAACAAACAATTATGACTCCTTGAAAATTTGTATGATAGAATTTTCTAACAATAAAGTACTTTTTAATTAAGGTATGTACATTGTTTCTTTAGACATAATACTACTGCACACTTAACAGGCTAAGGTATAGTGCAAACATAATTTTTATATGCACTGGAAAAGCAAAGAATAGATTTTATTGTGATACTTGCTTAGCTGCAGTGGTCTGGAACAAAAACCACAATATCTCTGAGGCGTAGCTATGATAACTGTAAGTCCACTAGGTTAACTCTCCCTGTTTATCTCTCTTTCTTGCTAGATTTCATGACCCTCCTTGAAAGTTACATGAAGGAGGACAAAAGTTATTTGAGTGTTCTAGTACATTGAGGTTCTACTTTATTTGATTTGATTAAGCAGAGGTTATTATAAGCTTTAAATGCATTAAAACTATGCATACTATTTTAGAATATGTTCTCTACTCATCGTATTTCTTTGAGCTTCAGGCTTTTTCACGCATTCAAAAGGAGTTATAATAATTTTGGAGTTGTAATGTTAAAATAACTGTAGTCTTCATCAAAAGTTAATATTCATTAGTTATTTAAGGCATAAAATAGTCAAATATTTGTAAAAGTACCATGAAATCAAAAAGACTGCTATATGAATAAATAGATGAAATCTTTTAAAGGAACACCAATGCACAAACAGTAACACTTTACATTCAAAATTATTGCATTTGGGATCCCTGGGTGGCGCAGCGGTTTGGTGCCTGCCTTTGGCCCAGGGCGCGATCCTGGAGACCCGGGATCGAATCCCACATCGGGCTCCCGGTGCATGGAGCCTGCTTCTCCCTCTGCCTGTGTCTCTGCCTCTCTCTCTCTCTGTAACTATCATAAATAAATAAAAATTTAAAAAAAAATAAAAATATAAAAAAAACAAAAAAACAAAAAACAAAATTATTGCATTTGAAGTAGCAATTATTAATTACATTATTCTACACATGGTTTTAAGGGTCTCCTGTAATCTGACCAGCAGAGGTACTATTGGGACATAATTCTCCAGGGTCTCTCGTGTTTCTGCATGTCCTATAAGCTGAGCCATTAACTGCCCCTTTGTTCCAGACCATCCTTTTAAGGATATTAAAATAGTAAATGCTCATGAAAAATAGAGGTAGTGACTCCATCTATAAGAGAGGGCAAATTATTATCTTGTATAATATAATAAGGAAAATGTACTCCTCTTAAACATAGGTCAGACACATTTGCTTGAATCCCACTATAAGATTTGGGTTCCATAAACACAGGCTTTCTTAGCTGTGATGCATAACCTATTTCTCATGCATATCAGCCTGGGCCCCTCTGAGCTGCTCCTGGGACTCAGGGAGCAAGAGGAACTAAGGCAAACAGGACATTTTTGCTGGGTGTTACACCATTAATAATGAATCCTTTAGTCTCTGAATCAGAAGTCTCACCTATTTTGGCAGCATCCATAGAACTACACAGGCTAACTTGCTAGCTTATAAGTAAAGTTTCAGACTCTTCACATTTCTCAACACATCCTACATTAAATATTATGTATATACATATAAAATACATACATATATATATATATATAGTGCTCACCAATAGGGAGCCTAAAATCTAGCATGGGAAATTTATAAACAGGAAATTATGACAACAGGATAACAAGTACTCATTCATTCACTCTTCATTCATTTGACAAAGATGTACTGCGTACACACTATATGTTTGGCACAGGTATAGAGTCTTCTAAGAAGACAGAAAAGTAAAATGGGGAAAAGAAAACAGAAAAAAATCTCTGTCTTCATGGCATTTAAATAATGTGAGTGAGAAAGGTAGGGATACTAGGTGAGATATTGAAAAACAAAAGAAATAGGTAAGACATATATAATTCATTTAATGATAATAAGGCAAAAAAAAAAGAGAAAGGAATAGAGCATGACAGAGTAGGGTTGAAAATTCACAGATGGTGATCAAGGGAGGTGTCCTAGAAAACCTGACAACTAGGTAAACTCAGAGCAATCACTTTAATTTTTTGGCCTTAATTTTGAGGTATTGGAAACAATTAGGGATGCTTTAACAAATTCTGACTTAATCCCATCCCCATGGCTACTGTACTGAGAAAAGATAAAAATAAGGTGACATCAGCAAGAAAAGGAGATTTCAAAAATTCCGATAAGGAATGATAATGGTCTGGACCAGGGAGGTAATGAGGAGATAAAAACGAGGCATTCTGGTTATATTTTAAAGGCAGACATGATAGAAATAACTGGCATCAGTTACAAAATGTAAAAAAAAGATGAATCCATATGATTTTGAAGTCTTTGACCCGAGCATCTGAAACAATGGCAACGGGGGCGGGCCAGGATGCAAAGGAGTGGGGTCCTCCACACACCGGCCCCACCAACACCCCTAGATAACTTTCAAACCATCCTGAACACCTCAAATTCGAACTGAGATGTAAAGAACGCTACAGAGAGAAGGCTTTTCGCTTCTGACAAGGCAGGAAGGCGGAAAACAATAAAATAAAAAAGAATCCGGTGGGGGAGGGCCGCGAGGAGCCGCCGAGGCCGGGGAGAGCCTCGGGACAGGGCGCCCCGCCCGGGAAGCGGGCACGTTGACAATCCCCACGACTCTTCCCGGACGGAAAGGCGCTCAGCAGGGACCCGGGCGGGATCCCGGGGCGCCGGGGAGAGCGCGCCCCACAGCCGCCCATCTCCGTAAAGGGCCGGAGCGCGCCCCGCGGGGCCTGGGGGAGCAGCCGGAGGGTCGGGCGGGGCTCCGGGCGGAGGGGGCTCCCCGGGAGCGCGACTCCAGCGGCGCAGGCCCCGGACCCCAGGCCTCCGGGGGACACAGCCGGGATCCTGCGCTGCCCCGGGACGGGCCGAGGCGGGGAGGGCCCAGGACAGCGAGGACGCTCCTGCTCCGGCGCCCCGACCTGTGCAGATCGGCGCCCCCGCCCCGGGAGCACCCAGGCCCCTGCGGACTGGGAGCCGCGGTGGTCACGGCGGGAGCGGACTCCAGGGCTGGGGAGACCTGGCCGCCGCCTGTGGGGTTGTCCCTCCTGGTGTCACCCTGTGCCTGGGAGAGGCGGGGCTGCCAGGGGACAGGGGCCTCACCGGGGCAACAGCTCCCCCTGAGCCCTACACCCGGCAGGGGGGCGGGGCAGCGCCCAGGTGCACACACCTGCGAGTCAGCACAGCAGCCCCTCCCCCGAAGACCAGCTGGAAGGTCAGGGCAAGAGCAAGTTCACCGAGCAGCACTGGAAAGCTCCAGGGCAAGTCCAGGGATTTACACGATATAGAACCAGAGGGTACCCCTCCTATTTTTTTCCTGCCTATTCCACTACAACTTGTTTTTATATCAGACTGTAAATTTTCTTTTTTTTCCTCTTTCCCACCTTACTACAATATTTTACCAACTCTTCATTTTTAAGATGCTTCCTTTTTGACTTTCAAATTTCTACAATGACACGTCCTAGATATACTTTCCACTTCTAGATTCCCTACAACATACTCAATTTTGGGATATATACAAGATATGGTTTTTGTTTTGTTTTGTGTTTTCTCTCTGCCTCATTTTGTTCTACAATGGCACAAGTTCATACCTTCTAAACCATGCCAGCATGCACCCAGAACCAAGTGGTATACCGTGCTGGTTCATTCTGTGAGATTATACTCTCTCTGCATTCCCATTCTGCCCCCCTCTTTTATTTCATTTATGTTTTGGTGGTCATTGGTGGGGCTCTCTACATGTATTTCTGGTTTATATAAATTTAGAACTGAGCATCTTCTAACATACAGAACTTAATATACTCAGAACCAAGAGGATCAACCTCTAGGACCCCTCAGGTAGACTACGTTCTCCCTCCACTACAACTTCGTCACCACCACCATCTCCCTTTTTTCTTTTCTTTTTTCTCTTTTTCCTCTTTTGTTTTTTGTTTTGTTTTATTTTATTTTATTTTTTTACTTTTTCCTTCTTCTATGGTATTTTTGGCCTTTTATCTTTTATTGCTTTGTTTAAAAATTTATTTTTCACTTTAGTGGCCCTTTCCTTTAATTTTGTTCTCATCTTCGTTTTCATTTTCTGGTCTCTGACCTCATCAGAATCATCTACGGTGAAATTTACTTAGGTCGTGACTGATATTCCTGACTCAGCCCGTTCACACAGCCACTGTGCACTGAACAAAATGACTAGAAGAATTAACCACAAAAGAAAGAAGCGAAACAGTACTCTCTGTAACAGAGTTACAGAAAATGGGTTACAATTTGATATCAGAAAGCCAATTCAGAAGCCCAATTATAAAGCTCCTGGTGGCTCTGGGGAAAAAAAGCATAAAGGACTCTAGAGACTTTGTTACTACAGAATTTAGCTCTAATCAGGTTGGAATTAAAAATAAATTAAATGAGATGCTAGCCAAACTGATGTCCTAACAGCTAGGGTTAATGAGGGGGGGAGAGTGAGTAACATAGAAGACAAGGTGATAGCAAGGAAGAAAGCTGAGGAAAAAAGAGAAAAACAATTTAAAAACCATGGGGAAAGGTTAAGGGAAATAAATGACAGCCTCAGGAAACAACTGGGGTTCCAGAAGACGCCAAGAGGGAGAGAGAACCAGAAAGTATATTTAAACAAATAATAGCTGAGAACTTCCCTAATTTGGGGAGGGAAACAGGCATTTAGAGCCAGGAAATAGAGAGGTCACCCCCCAAAATCAATAAAAACTGTTCAACACCTTGACATTTAATAGCGAAACTTGCAAATTCCAAAAATAAACAGAAAATCCTTAAAGCAGCCAGAGACAAGAGATTCTTAACTTATATGGGGAGAAATATCAGATTAACAGCAGACCTCTCCACAGAGACCTGGCAGGCCAGAAAGGGCTGACAGAATATATTCATGGTACTAAATGAGAAGAACATGCAGCCAAAAATATTTATTCAGCAAGGCTGCCATTCCAAACAGGAGGAGAGATAAAGAGCTTCCAAGATAGGCAAAAACTGAAAGAGTATGTGACCACAAAACCAGCTCTGCAAGAAATATTAAGGGGAACACTGTAAAAAGAAGAGGACACCCAAATAAATAATCCCTAAAAACAGAGACTGAATAGGTATTACGGTGACACTATATTCATATCTTTCAATAGTTTCTCTGAACATGAATGGGCTAAATGATTCCATCAAAAGACACAGGGCTTCGGCCTGGAAAAAAAATAAAATTAAAAAACCCATCTATTTGCTGTCTACAGGAGACTCATTTGAGAGCTAAGGACACATCCAGTCTGAAAATGAAAGGGTGGAGAACAAGTTACCATTCAAATGGTCCTCAAAAGAAAGCAGGGGTAGCAATCCTCACATCAGATAAATTAAAGTTTATCCGAAAGACTGTAATAAGAGATGAAGAGGGACACTGTATCATACTTAAAGTGTCTATCAAACAAGAATACCTATCAATCATGAATATTTATGCCCCTAATGTGGGAGCTGCCAAGTATATCAGTCAATTAATAACCGAAATAAAGACACACTTAGATAATACACTAATAGTGGGAGGCTTTAACATGGCACTTTCTGCAAATGACAGATCTTCTAAGCACAACATCACCAAAGAAACAAGGGCCTTAAATGATACACTGGACCAAATTTCACCTATATATACAGAATTTTGCATCCAAATGCAACTGAATACACATTCTCCTTAAGTGCATGTGAAACTTTCTCCAGAATAAACCACATACGGGGTCACAAATCGGGTCTCAGCCAATACCAAAAGATTGAGATTGTCCCCTGCATACTTTCAGACCACAATGCTTTGAAACTAGAACTCAATCACAAGGAGATATTTGGAAGAAACTCAAACACATGGAGGTTAAAGAGTACCGTGCCAAAAGATGAAAGGGTCAACCAGGAAATTAGAGAAGAATTAAAAGATTCATGAAACTAATGAAAACGAAGACACAACCTTTCAAAATCTTTGGGATACAGCAAAAGCAGTCCTAAGAGGGAACTACATCACAATACAAGCCTCCCTCAAGAAATTGGAAAAAATTCAAATACACATACTAATCTTGCACCTAAAGGAACTGGAGAAAGAACAGCAAATAAAACCTACACCCAGCAGAAGAAGAGAGTTAATAAAGATCTGAGTAGAACTCAACGAAATAGAGACCAGAAGAGCTGTAGAACAGATCAAAAAAACCAGGAGTCGGTTCTTTGAAAGAATTCATAAGACAGATAAACCATTAGTCAGCCTCATTCAAAAGAAATTAGAAAATATTCCAATTATAAAATCATGAATGAAAGGGGAGAAATCACAATCAATACCAATGAAATACATACAATTTTAAAAACGTATTATGAGCAGCTATATGCCAATAAATTAGGCAATCTAGAAGAAATGGACGCATTTCTAGAACACCACAAGTTACCAAAACTGGAACAGGAAGAAATAGAAAACCTGAACAGGCCAATAACCAGAGAGGAAATTGAAGCAGTCATCAAAAACCTCCCAAGACACAAAAGTCCAGGGCCAGATGGCTTCCCATGGGAATTCTATCAAATGTTTAAGAAGAAACAATACCTATTCTACTAAAGCTGTTCCAAAAGATAGAAAGGGATGGAATACTTCCAAAATCATTCTATGAGGCCAGCATCACCTTAATTCCAAAACAAAAGAGCCCACCAAAAAGGAGAATTTTACACCAATACCACTGATGAACTCAGATGCAAAAATTCTCGACAAGATACTAGCCAATAGGATCCAACAATACATTAAGAAGATTATTCGCTATGACCAAGTGGGATTTATCCCCCGGATGTATGACTGGTTCAACACTCGTAAAGCAATCAACGTGATAGATCATATCAACAAGAGAAAAAACAAGAACAATATGATCCTCTCAATAGATGCAGAGAAAGAATTTGACAAAATACAGCATCCATTCCTGAACAAAACCCTTCAGAGTGCAGGGATAGAGGGAACATTCCTCAGCATCTTAAAAGTCATCTAGAAAAGCCCACAGCAAATATCATTCTCAATGGGGAAACACTGAGAGCCTTTCCCGTAAGATCAGGAACAAGACAGGGATGTCCACTCTCACCACTGCTACTCAACATATTATTAGAAGTCCTAGCCTTAGCAATCAGATGACAGAAAGAAATAAAAGGCTTTCAAATTGGCAAAAAGAAGCCAAACTCTCCGTCTTTGCAGATGACATGATACTGTACATAAAAAACCCAAAAGCCTCCACCCCAAGATTTCTAGAACTCATACAGCAATTTGGCAGTGTGGCAGGATCAAAATCAATGCCCAGAAGTCAGTGGCATTTCTATACACTAACAATGAGACTGAAAAAAGAGAAATTAAGGAATCAAACCCTTACAATTACACCCAAAAGCATAAGATACTAGCAATAAACCTAACTAAAGAGGTAAAGGATCTATACCCTAAAAACTACAAAATACTTCTGAAAGATATTGAGGAAGACACAAAGAGATGGAAAAATATTCCGTGCTCATGGATTGGAAGAATTAATATTGTGAAAATGTCTATGCTATCCAGGGCAATTTACATGTTCAATGCAATCCCTATCAAAATACCATGGACTGGGCAGCCCCGGTGGCACAGAAGTTTAGCGCTGCCTGCGGCCCGGGGCCTGATCTGGAGACCCTGGATCGAGTCCCACCTCAGGCTCTCTGCATGGAGCCTGCTTCTCCCTCTGCCTGTGTCTCTGCCTCTCTCTCTCTCTCTCTCTGCATCTCTATGAATAAAAAAAAATACCATGGACTTTCTTCCCTGTGTTGGAACAATTCATCTTAAGGCTTGTGTGGAATCAGAAAAGATCCCGAATAGCCAGGGGAATATTGAAAAAGAAAACCAAAGCCAGGGGCAACACAATGCCAGATTTCAGCTTGTACTACAAACCTGTGGTCATCAAGACAGTGTGGTACTGGCACAAAAACAGACACATAGATCAATGGAACAGAATAGAGAACCCAGAAATGGGCCCTCAACTCTCTGGTCAACTAATAATTACCAAAGCAGGAAAGATTATCCACTGGAAAAATGAAGGTCTTCATTAAATTCTCTTCAATAAATGGTGCTGGGAAAATTGGACAGCCACATGCAAAAGAATGAAACTAGACCATTCTCTTAAATCATACACAAAGATAAATTCAAAATGGTTAAAAGATCTAAATATGATATTAGAATTCATCAAAATCCTAGAGGAGAACACAGGCAACACCCTTTTTGAACTTGGCCACAGCAACTTCTTGCAAGATACATCTATGAAGGGAAGGGAAACAAAAGCAAAAATGAATTACTGGGACTTCATCAAGATAAAAAGCTTCTGCACAGCAAAAGAAACAGTCAACAAAACTAAATGACAACCTACAGAATGGGAGAAGGTATTTGCAAATGACATATCAGATAAAGGGCTAGTATCCAAAATATATAAAGAACTTATTAACCTCAACAGCAAAACAACAAACAATCCAATCATGAAATGGGCAAAAGACATGAACAGAAATCTCACCAAAGAAGACAAAGACATGGGGATCCCTGGGTGGCGCAGCGGTTTCACGCCTGCCTTTGGCCCAGGGCGCGATCCTGGAGATCCGGGATCGAATCCTGCGTCGGGCTCCTGGTGCATGGAGCCTGCTTCTCCCTCTGCCTGTGTCTCTGCCTCTCTCTCTCTCTCACTGTGTGCCTATCATAAATAAATTAAAAAAATTAAAAAAAAAAAGAAGACAAAGACATGGCCCACAAGCACATGGAAAATGCTCTGCATCACTTGCCATCAGGGAAATACAATTCAAAACCACAATGAGATACCACCTCAAAGCAGTGAGAATGGTGAAAATTAACAAGGCAGGAAACAACAAATGTTCGAGAGGATGTGGAGAAAGGGGAACCCTCTTGCATTGTTGGTGGAATGTGAACTGGTGCAGCCACTCTGGAAAACTGTGTGGAGGTTCCTCAAAGAGTTAAAAATAGAACTGTCCTATGACCCAGCAATTGCACTGCTGGAGATTTACCCCAAAGACACAGATGCAGTGAAAAACCGAGACACTTGCACCCCGATGTTTCTAGCAGCAATGTCCACAATAGCCAGACTGTGGAAGGAACTTCGGTGTCCATCAAAAGTTGAATGGATAAAGAAGATGTGGTCTATGTATACGATGGAATATTACTCAGCCATTAGAAAGGATGAATATCATTTGCTTCAACGTGGATGGAATGGGATGGTGTTATGCTGAGTGAGGAAAGTCAATCAGAGGAGGACAAACATTATATGGTTTCATTCATTCAGGGAATATAAGAAATAGTGAACGGGATTATAGGGGAGAGGAGGGAAAATGAGTGGGAAATATCAGAGAGGGAGACAGAACATGAGAGACTCCTAAGTATTGGAAATGAACGAGGGGTAGGGGAAGGGGAGACAGGTCGGGGGATGGGGTGACTGGGTGATGGACACTGAGGGGGGCACTTGACAGGATGAGCACTGGGAGTTATATGTTAGCAAATCAAACTTCAATTAAAAATATTTTTAAAAAATGAAACAATGGAAACAGCATTTATGAAATGGAGAAGACTGTGAAGAAGTAGGTTTTGGGTGAGGGGGGAAACAGGACCTATGTTTTGAACATGCTATATTTAAGAAATTGTTAGGTATTCAAGTAATCATGTCTAGCAGAGACGTAGATATATTAATCAGTCTGTACCTCAGGTGAAAATTTCAGGCTGGAGATATAAATCAGAAAATAATCAAAGTGGCAAGAATAAGGCACAAAAATAAGAGAAAGATTAAGAGTGATTCCTAATGTCAAGGACATCAAGTCAAGTAGCTATTAAACTATCAATGTCAAAAGCTGGTGATAGGTTTGATGAAGGTTGAGAAGAGACCCCTGGATCTAAATCACTGGTGACTTTGATGAGAACAGTGTCTGCTTGATGGTAACAGCAAAGCCCTCACTAAAGTGAATTAAAAAGAAATTCTAAAGATAAAAGCTAAAGGCAATATATATAATTATTTTTAGGTATATATTTTGTAAAGAAAAGGGGAAAATGATGTGATAGCTGAGGAAGAATTAGGATGGAGAGAAAAACATTTTTTTTAAGATGTGAGATACAAAAACTGTCTTTAGGCCAATAGAAAAGTCTCTGGAGTCATGTCAGGCAGGCATGGGCTCTACTTACAGGAGAAAGGGGTGACAATTGCTGGGAGCATGGACAGTTTATCCAGGATAAAGGAGAAAAGAGAGTTTGTAGATAGGTCGAAGGCTTGTTGGAGCTTACTAAAATCTTTCTGATTGTTCCTATTTTCTCAGTGAAATAAGATATAAGATCATCAGCTGAGGCTAGGGACACGAACACTGAAGATGGATATTAAAGACAGGAGAAAAATGTGCTATACCCTGAGGTAAATGGGTGAGTGAATGGAGTAGAGAAATACAATGATTCCTCGGAAGTACAAGAACAAAATTAAGGCAGTGATCATCCATATACAGTGAGGACAGACAACACTGCTTTGTTTTCTTCCCCAGCCACATTCAGCTGGGCAGCTGAGGGGGCTGAGAGGCACAGGTAATCTGTTAGTGCTGGGCAGCTCAGGTGGCTCAGCAGTTTAGCACTGCCTTCAGCCCAGAGTGTGATCCTGGAGACCCAGGATCGAGTCCCACATCAGGCTCCCTGCAGGGAGCCTGTCTCTCCCTCTCTCTCTGTCCCTTTGTGTCTCTCATGAATGAATAAATAAACCTTTTTATGAAAATCTGTTAGTGCTTTAGTGACTATCAAAGGACAACAAGGAAGTTGAAGGTCGACGTAAGGCAGTCATTCCAATATGAAGCAATGGAATTTAAACTGCCTAAGAAAGGAAGTCAGATATGAAAGGATGAGAGACACTGAAGTGTTGGTATGATCAGCAGATTGTAGGTACTGGTAACACTGGTATATTGATGGAATGGTAGAAACACAGGAAGAGAGCTAAAAATGGTAGGAAGTAGCTAAAAAAGGAAGATGGTTGCAGATTAGGGGTTCTAGTTACTGCTAAGAAAACACATACTACTTTTCATGCAAAAGGGAGAATGACTCAGAAGGTGGAACCAAGAGTCCAGACAACAGAAGTAAGAACCCATATCTAACAACCAAATTAAAGAACTCCAGCTCAAGTTTTCCCAGCTACATTTCAAAACTGCTTTGAACCGGGATCCCTGGATGGCGCAGTGGTTTGGCGCCTGCCTTTGGCCCAGGGCGCGATCCTGGAGATCCGGGATCGAATCCCACGTCAGGCTCCCGGTGCATGGAGCCTGCTTCTCCCTCTGCCTGTGTCTCTGCCTCTCTCTCTCACTGTGTACCTATCATAAATAAATAAAAATTAAAAAAAAAAAACTGCTTTGAACCAATGACTTCTTTTTCTACCTTCCATTCTCCTTCTCTTTTTTAACTAAAATGTCAGGTGTTATCCTGATGTCAATCTTATGATTATATGTTAAGAATTTTGGAAGCAGATAACTTCTATAGTTAATTTCACAGGTCAACAGATGGAAGGAATTGTGTCTAGGAGATATACTACATTTACCTGATAATTTGCGTGATGATTTCTAGACTTACAGAGAGACTAGATTTAATTGAAGATTTGGGCTTTTTATTGTGGCTATAATGGAGTGAGGTCCTTGGAAATCATGGGAAAAGTTGAATGCGTTTTGTATATGAGAGGAATCACAGGGACCAGCGATTAAATTACAGTAAGCAGATTTGTAACATAGCCCTCATGCTCTCCAACCCCTGCTGTTATAATATTATTAAGTTATGTTACATGGCAAAGGAGTTTTGCCAATGTAACTAAGGCTACTAATCAGTTGATCTTAAGATATGAAGCTATCTGTTTAAACTAACCTAATCAAATATAGTCATGACTACCATTATTAACATGTTAATTAACATGTTAAATTAATGAAATTTCACAATCCAAATATAATTATGAGATCCTGATGAGCCTGAGTTAATTTATATTTCCATATATACATATATGGAAATATGTGTATACATATATCACAATTTATGTATGTGTATATATAGCCCAAAATATATAGTGTATGTATGTGTGTATCCCAAAGAAGATAAATTTAGATTCTTGCTAACTCTGAAAATTTAAGAGACAGTGGCATCACCAAGATGCTGACATAGGTCATTTCTGCTTTATTCCCCTTCAGAAAAACAACTACTGATGAACAAGACACAGCTGAGAAAATCCTAGAATAGAGATGATACTGAAACATCCCCTGCATCACAGAGACCAAGATAGACTGTATTAGAAGCGTAAGAGAAGCAACTCCATTCTGACTACTTTGTCTTTCTCCCAGACAGGAGCAACACCACATGGAAAGGTCTTCCCTGAACCTCCAGTTCCCCTCAAAAGAAGAGAACTCAAGGGGACAATCAGCACCACCACCACTACAGATTACTTCATGAGAGCCCCTACTCTGGTCTCGTGCCATGAGAATTGCAGGGGAAACTGTGAGGCTTGCAATAACCAACACACAGATCTTGGCAGATGCAATTCATGACTACAACTCCCCAAGTGATTAGTAATCCAAGTAGTGGCTCCAACCAGCAGCTTTGCTCATCACCAGAACCAAGTCTGGGACAAACTGTGACCAGAGAACTCACTGGAGTACATATCTGCTTGATTTGGGTTCTCATACAAGTTTTGCTGACTCTAGAAACTGTATCCAAGCAAGAAGTTGTAGCTCCATTTGCTGGGGAAACTGTCTTCTGGTCCATCTTGCCAGAGGGCACTGACAAGAAAACCTAAAAGCTGTATAGCTCAGCAATACTCCAACCAAGAGGTGTGTGGGTGGTTCGGACAGTCCCCGAGGCAAAGCCAGTACAGGGTATGAAAAATTCCCCTGCTGCACCCAGGCAGGGGAATTAATTCACAGCGAAGGCTGAGGGTGCATCATGGCCTCACCCATAAGAAAAACTCGTTTGGGGAACATGTGAGCAAGGCCAGGAGGCACCCCTCCCAACCCCACCCAAGCAAGTAACCTGAAACACAGCCACACCCACTGTGGCTCCCAGGCCCCATCTGACCAGAAGGGCTGGCAAGGATATCTGGAAGCTCTGTAACCAACAATGTGTAAGCCAATAAGCAGAAAGGCAGAGCTAACTGTCTAGAGCAAAGCCAGTACCAGGTGTCGAGGGGTGGCCTGCTGTACCTAGGCAGAGGAATTAACTCATAGCCAAGGTAGAGAGTAGCTTCTGGCTCTTACTGAGTCAAAAGACAGAAAAGCAGAGAAGCCTGGAGCAGCACCTCTCCATCCCATTCAGAAAAGGGAACTAAAACAGCCCCACCACTGAGGATAGCATCTCCCAGCCCCACCTGACCAGAAGGGCTGGTGAAAAAAGGGAGCTACAAAAAGCCAGCAATACTGTAGCCAAGAGACAGACAGGCATATACAACAGTGAGCAGAACAAAGCCAGTGGCTCATATTTGGCCAGGGAACTTGGGACACAGGTCAGGATAAGATAACACACAAAGAGCTTTATTGCCTTTAAAGGTGCCCCTCCCACTGCTCCTGGGCAGAGAAACTAATTCATGGCCCCAATTATATTAATATAGCCTTCAGCTTTTGTGACCTGGGAACTTAACAAGACCACATGGGGAGCTGCTGTACAGGCCATCCAAAAGCTCTGCTTCTAGCTGCACTTGAAAAGAGAGAACAGCCCATGGCTTTCTACATCTGCAGAGCAGATGACCAAGAAATTCAGTGCACACTCTTGTGTTGATTCAGGTACCCTCAAATGAGCCATGCGGACACTGGGTCCTCCCCTGCTAGTGAAGGGAAATGAATTTACAGCTCTGTCTACTAAATATAGTACCCAGTTCAGACCATCTAGTAAGCCAGATGGAAAATTCATGCAACTGGGGGGGGCCCATCCTACAGATTTCCACCTCTTTCCCTATACCCAAACTTAGAGCTTGGAAAGTTGCCTTGCCAAAAACTAGACCATAATAGCGGGTACCACCTGCCCAGAGACCTAAACTGAGGTGACTATTGAAGATCTATCTCTGCCAAAGCAAATCTATAGAGTCTAGAAGAGGAGCCAAATTATTCAAGTGTGCAGATACCAATGTAAGAAATCAAAGATAACAAAATCCAAGTAAATATGAGACCATCAAAGGAAACTAATAGGGACGCCTGTGTGGCTCAGTGGTTGGGCACCTGCCTTTGGCTCAGGGTGTGATCCTGGATTCCCAGGTTCAAGTCCCGCATCAGGCTCCTTGCATGCAGTCTGCTTGTGTCTCTGCATCTTTCTCTCTCTCTCTCTCATGAATAAATAAATAAAATCTTAAAAAAAAAGGAATCTAATAAAGTTCTAAAAACTGACCCTAAAAAATATGAAGATCTAGGAACTATCAGATTTATAATAATTTTCTTAACTTTAGGTAACTACAATAACATATAGACAATTAAATGAAATTAGGAAAATAATCCATGAAAACAACAAGAAGTTTGACAAGGCAATAGCAACCAGAAAAAAAACAACAAACCCAGAAATAAAGAGAAATCCTAGAGTTAAAAAAAATAGTAATTGAGCTGAAGTAGTTAATAGAATTTCAAAAGTACACTTAGCCATGCAGAAGGAAAGAATTAGTGACCTAAAAATATAAGACATAGAAAAATTATCCAGTCAGAGAAACAAAAAGATAAAATAAGAAAGAGTGAAAAAATCCTAAGGGACTCATAAATACAATGGGAATTCCAGGAAAAGAGAATGAGAAAGGGCAGAAGCAAACTGAAAGCAATAGTGGTTAAACATTTCCCAAACCTGGGAAGAGAAATGAACATACAGAACCATAAGGCTCAAAAGACTTGAAATAGGCTGACTTTGAAAAAGGCTGTACCTGAAATAGGCTGACTTTGAAAAAAGCTGTACCAAAAAGGATCAATTAAATTGTCAAAGCCAAAGAAACCATTTTAAAAGCATTAAGGAAAAAAGAGAAAAGTACATACACGGGAACTTCTATGACTATAAGCAGATTTCTCAACAAAGACTTTTTAGGGCAGGACAAAATGGGATGACATATTCAAAATATTGAAGAATAATTAAGAATTCTATACCCAGCAGAGCTGTCCTTTAGAAATGGAGAAATAAAGACTTTTCCAAACAAAAGATGAGGGAGTTCATTACCACTACACCTGCCTTCTAAGAAACACTAAGGGAATTAAGGGAATTCTGAGTAAAAGTAAAACATAAGCCTTATAAAAATATAAAAAGAAAGTATAGGGATGCCTGGGTGGCTCAGTGGTTGAGCGCCTGCCTTTGTGGTTCAGGGCATGATCCTGGAGTCCCGGGACCAAGTCCCACATCAGGCTCCCTGCATGGAGCCTACCTCTCTGTCTATGTTTCTGCCTCTCTCTCTGTGTGTCTCTCATGAATAAATAAATAAAGTTTAAAAAAAGAAAGTATAAAACTCACTGGTAATAGTAAACAGTTAAGGTTAGATTCTGTAATATGGTGATGGTGGTACATCATTCACTTACAACTCTAGTTTAAAAGTTAAAATAAATGTAGTAAAAATACAATAACTACAGTAATTGTTATTAGTTACAAATACAAAAATATGTAAATTTTATAAGAAATTACCTAAAATATGAGGGGGAGAAGAAGTAGAAGTATCAACTTTAGGAATTTCAGGAAGTAAAGTTGTTATCAGCTTAAAATAGGGTTTGTGATTTTAAGATGTTTTATGTAAGCCCATGAAAACCACAAAGGAAAAAACTGTAGCAATCACACAGAAGAACAGGACAAAGAAGGCAAAGGATACTAGTACCAAAATACATTAAAACAAAAAAGAAAACATGGAACAATACATCTCCAAAGCAACTAGAAAACATTTAGACATGGAGAGAGAGGGAGAGACATGGGCAGAGGGAAAAGGAGGCTCCCCATGGGGAGCCAGATGCAAGACTCGATCACAGGACCCTAGGGTCACGCCCTGAGCCAAAGACATATGCTCAACCACAGACCACCCAGCATCCCAAAAGCAAGTTTTTAAAGGGCAAAAATAAGTCCTGATCTATCAATAGCTACTTTAAATGTAAATAATTCTCCAACCAAGACAGACAGAATAGCTAAATGAATTTAAAAGAGAAAGAAAGAAAGACCTAATATTTTAGCCTCAAAGACACACATAGACTGCAACTAAAGGGAAAGGAAGAGATATTTCAAGAAAATGGTAATGAGAAAAAAAAGCAGGAATAGCTGCATTTATATCAAACCAAGAGGCTTTAAAATCATAAAAAAGAGAGGCACCTGGGTGGCTCGGTCAATTAAGTGTATGCTTTGGGCTCAGGTCATGATCCCCAGGGTCCCCAGCAGGGAATTTGCTTCTCTCTCTCCCTCTACCCCTACTCATGCTCTCCCTCCCTCTCTCAAGTAAATAAGTAAAATATGTGAAAAAAAGAAAAAAAACAAAGTAAAACTATAAAAAGAGAGAACAAAAAGGTCATTATTTAATGATAAAAAGGTCAACACATCAACAAGATATAACAACTAGATATTTATGGAACCAACATCAAAGCATCCGAATAAATAAAGCAAAAAAGAACAGAGGTAAGAGACGAAATAAACACTAATACAATAACAGTTAAAGACTTTAACATGTTACGCTCAACAATAGTAGATTATCCAAGGAATCTATAAGTTAATAGCAGATTTGAACAATGCTAGAGGCCCAATGGACTTAGACGTATACAAAACATTCTGTGCAATAACAACCAAACACATTTTTCTTAAGTGCACATGGAACATTGTCTAGGATAGACTATATGGTAGGCCATAAAACAGGCCGTACCAAATTTGAGAAAATTAACACCATATCAAATATTTTTCTCTGACCACAATGATGTGAAAAGAAGTTGAGGGCAGCCCGGGTGGCTCAGCAGTTTAGCGCTGCCTTCAGCCCAGGGCATGATCCTGGAGACCTGGGATTGAGTCCTGCATGCTGCTCCCTGCATGGAGCCTTCTTCTCCGTCTCCTGTGTCTCTGCATCTCTCTCTCTCTCTCATGAATAAATAAATAAATAAAACCTTTTTTAAAAAAAAGACAATAGAAGTTGAAAATAAGGAAAACAGGAAAATTCATGAATACTCAGAAATTAAATAACACATTCCTGAACAATCGATGAATCCAAAAAAAATGGGGGGGAATAAAAGTTCCTTGAGACAAATGAAAATGGAAACATTACAAAAATTAAGGGGTGAAGCAAAAGCATTTCTAGGAGGAAATTTCATACCAATAAATGTCTACATTAAAAGGCAAGAAATATTCCAAATAAATAACCTAACTCTATCCTTAATGAACCAGAAAATAACTGAGCCCAAAGTTAGCAAAGAAAATGGAAAACAATGAAGATTAGAGCAGAAATAAATGAAATGGAGAAATTAAAAACAATAGAAAAGTTAACCAAACTAATAGTTGTTTCTTTGAAAAGATAAACAAAATTGATACATTTTAACAGGAAAAAAAAGAACTCAAATTACAAAATTATAAGTGAAAAGGGAGATATTACAATGAATACCACAAAGGTACAAAAATTCATACAAGGTTACTACAAACAACTATACACCAGGAAACTGACAACTGAGAAGATATAAAAAAATGTCTTTGAAACATACAACTTACTAAAATGGCGTCAGGAATAAATAGAAAATAAATAGACTAATTACTAGTAAGGAGAGTGAATCAGAAAAGGAAGAAAGGAAGAAAGGAATGAAGGAAAGGAGGAAGGAAAGAAGGAAGGAAACAGAGAACAAAGGAAAGAAAGAGAAAGAGAAAAAGAAAAAGGAAAAAAGAAAAAAAAAACAGAAAAAGAAGTTCCTATGAAGAAAAGCCTAGAACCAGATGGCTTCACTGGTATATTTTACCAAACTTCTAAGAATTAATATACCAATATTCTCAAACTTCTCCAAAAAAACAAAAAGCAGAGAACATTCCCAATAAGCCTTATGAGGTCAGCACTATCTTCATGCTGAAAGACAGATGAGAACCCTACTAAAAGGGGATCCCTGGGTGGCGCAGCGGTTTGGCGCCTGCCTTTGGCCCAGGGCGCGATCCTGGAGACCCGGGATCGAATCCCACGTCGGGCTCCCGGTGCATGGAGCCTGCTTCTCCCTCTGCCTTTGTCTCTGCCTCTCTCTCTCTCTCTGTGACTATCATGAATAAATAAAAATTAAAAAAAAAACCCTACTAAAAAAGAAAACTATAGGCCAATATCCCTGATGATTATAAATGTGAACATTCTCAGCAAAATACTAGAAAAGATATCAGCAGCCTATTAAAAGGACCATTCACCATAATCAACTTGGATTTATCCCTGGGATGAAAGGATGGCTCAAAATATGGAAATCGATCAATGTGATACATCACATTAATAGAGTGAAAGAAAAGAATCCTATTATCATCTCAATAGACACAGAAAAAGCATTTGACAAAATCCAACAGTCATTCATGAAAAAAACAGTTAACAAATGAGGTATGGAAGTAACATGCCTCAAAATAATAAAGGCCATATTGACAAGCCCATAGCTGATGTCACACTCAATTGTGAAAGGTTGAAAGCTTTTCTTCCAAAATCAGGAACAAGATAAGGTGCCCACTCTCACCACTCCTCTTCAATATAGTACTAAAAGTCCTAGCTAGAGCAATTAGTCAACAAACAGAAAAGGCATCAGAATTCAAAAGGTAGAAGTAAAATGGTCTCTGTTTGCAAATAACATGTTTTTGTATAGAGAAAATCCTAAATATTCAACAAAAAAACTGTTAAAATAATCAACAAATTGAGCCCAGTTGTAAGACACAAAATTGACATACAAAATAAAATTTCTATAATAACAAATTTTCTGAAAAGGAAATAAAGAAACATATCCAATTTATAATTGCATGAAAAACAATAAAATACTTAGGAATAAATTTAAGGAAGTGAAAGATCTATGCTAACAACCGTAAGACAATGATGAAAGCAATTGAAGAAGACATAAATGAATGGAAAGATAGGGCAGCCCAGGTGGCTCAGCAGTTTAGTGCCGCCTTCGGCCCAGGGTGTGATCCTGGAGACCCAGGATCAAGTCCCACGTTGGGTTCCCTGCATGGAGCCTGCTTCTCCCTCTGCCTCTGCCTGTGTCTCTGTTTCTTTCTCTGTATCTTTCATGAATAAATCAATAAAGTCTTTTAAAAAATGGAAAGGTATCCTATGTTACTGGACTGCAAGAATCACTATTATTAAAATGTCAATACTACCAAAAACCATCTATAGATCAATGCAGTCCCTATTGAGATTCCAGTGGCTTTTTTTTTTTTTTAGCAAAAGTAGAAAAAAAAAAAACCCTAAAATTTATATGAAGCAAAAAAAAAAAAAAAAAGCAAAGAAATCCTGAGAAAGAACAAGGCATGAGGCATTATTGTTCCTGATTTTTTATATTTATTATAAAGCCATGGTCACTAAAACAGTAGAGTACTGGCACAGAAGCAAAGAGAACAATGGAATAAGGAATTCAGACACAAATCCAAGCATATATGGTCAACAAATATTTGACAAGCGAGTCAAGAATGCTCAATGAAGAATTGTCTCTTCAATAAATGATGTTGCAGCAAATGGATACTCACATGTAAAAGAATGAAACTGGGCCCATAGCTTACACCACTCACAACATTAACTCAAAATTAAATAAATGCTTAACTGTGAGACCTGAAACCATGAAACTCCTAGAAGTAAAACACAGGATAAAAGCTCCTTGACACTGGTCTTGGTAATTATATTTTGGAAATCACACATAAAATGTAACCAAAAAATAAAAAATAGACAAGTGGGAATACATCAAACTAAAAAGTTTCTTCACATCTGAGGAAGCCATCAACTAATTGAAAAGACAACCTACAGAACAGAGAAAAAATATTCACAAACCATATATCTGATAAGGGATTAATAGCCAAACCAAATAAATAATGCACATAACTCTATGGCAGAAAAAATCACCCAATTTAAAAATGAGCAAAAAACCTAATAACCATTTTTCAAAAAAAGATACACAGATAGGCAACAGGTATATGAAAAGATGTTCAACACTTCTAGTCATTAGGGAAATACAAATTAAAACTACAATGAGATACCACCTCATGCCTGTTAGAATGGCCATCATCCAAAAGACAAAAGATAACAAATGCTGGTATGGATGTAGAGGAAAGCGAACCCTTGTGCACTCTTGGGGGCGGTGTGTGTTGTAAACTGGTACAGCCACTGTGGAAAACAGAATGAAGGCTCCTCAAAAATTAAAAATAGAACTAGTTACAGTCCATTTCTGGGAATGTATCCAAAGGAATTGAAAACACAAGAAAAGATAAATGAACCTCCCGATACACAGCAGCATTATTTATAATAGCAGAAACAGGGAAACAATCGAAGTGTCCAATGATGGAGGAATGGTTAGAGCAGTTGTGGCATATATGGTTGACTCCTGAACAACGAGGTGTGATCCTCCACATAGTTGAAAATCTGCATATAAAATTTGACTTTCCAAAATTAAGAGGCAGACTCTTAATAGCTTACCGTTGACTGGAAGCCTTACTAATAGCATAAACAGTCAACTAATACATACTTTGTTTACGCATTATATATTGTATTCTCACAATTAGGTAAACTAAAGAAAGGAAGGCGCTATGATGTATACCTTAAACCTCATTCAGTGATGTATGTCAACTATCTCTCAATAAAAGTGAAAAGAGATGAAAAGATACAATTGTCACTTGCTTTTTTGAAATATTTGCAGTAGCCTCCTACTGACTCCTCTTTCCTGAAGGACCCTAGAGGTCCAAGTTGGGAGTCATTAATCCAGTGAGGGAGGGGGGGAATGTGCTTCTCCCCCTGCCACTATCAGAGTCTTTAGTATCACCCAAGAATCTTCTATTTCTCCATTAGTCCTAGTTTCCAAGGCAAAATTTCCATAGTGATCACCACCACAGCTCCCCACCTTGCAGAGTCTACCCCTGTATACTCCATCACTCCTCTGTTACCACAGATAAATTGTTTGGGTTCCTAGCAGAGGCCATTCTCTACTCATATACTGGGTCACATCCTCTCTTGGCTATTCAACAACTCCATCTCTCCAGAAAATCCTCCCCCCTCTTGCATCACGCACACTATCCTTCTTTATTCTCCACACCTCTTCCACAAGTCTAGAGAAACATGTTGGTAAACTCTCTTGGCCCCATTTCATGTAAGAGCCACCACCTCATTTCTCAGTTTTCCTAAATGAAGTCTTAGAGGTTGATGAAAATTATAACTTTCCAATTTTCTCTTGAGCTCCCTCCAATCAAGCTTTCTCCTCTTGCTAAGATCCACAATTACTTCATAACATTGTATCCGAAGTCAATTCGCAGTCCTCATCTTGGTCTATCAGCAATATGTGACAGTTAACCAGGTTTTCCACTATCCTGAAACACTGAGAACTTGCCTTTCAAGACAGTAAATTTTCTGAATTTCCTTCCTTCTTTCCTCATTGTTCCTCTCTTCATCTCTGCTGGTTCTTCCTTTGACCTTGTTTCTAGATCTTTGATCTTCTATCTTCATTACTTTAGAGAACTCTTCTAGTTGCAGGATTTAAGTGTCATCTCTATGCTGATGTCTCACCAATCTGTATCTCCAGCCTGAACCTCTTCCTTGAACTCCAGATTCATATATCTAATTCTCTATTAGACATTTTTTTTCTGGGCAGCCCAGGTGGCTCAGCGGTTTAGCACCACCTTCAGCCCAGGGTGTGATCCTGGAGCCCCGGGATCAAGTCCCATATCGGGCTCCCTGCATGGAGCTAGCTTCTCCCTCTGCCTATGTCTCTGCCTGCCTCTCTCTCTCTCTCTCTCTCTCTCTGTGTCTCTCTCTCTCTCTCTCTCACACACACACAAAAATAAAATCTTTAAAAATATATATTTAAAAAATACATATTTTCCTGAATATCTAACTGGCATCTCCAATGTAATACAACCAGGAATGATCTTCTGAGCTTTTCCTTCAAACATTCAAACATAAGTTTTTCTTAGAGACTCCTAAGGTCTTAGCAGACAGATTGTGAACCTTGGTTGCATGTTATAGTCACATGGGGGGCCTGAGTTCCACCTCCCAATGATTGTAACCCAATTGGTCATGGCATCCAGAGTGTTAGAAGCTCTCTATGTAGCTTCTCCAAAGAAGCCAAGATTGAGGACTGTAGCTCTGGATGGGTTGCTTCTTCCTTTAACCTCAAATCCTATTATTTTTTCCCCATAAACACTCTCCTCCAGCCACACTGGTCCCCTTGCTATTGCTCAACTCACCAAATATGCTCCCCTTTCAATTCCTTCTTTGTGCCTGGAACACTTTTACCTAAAATAGCCTTAAGATTTATTTCCTTATCTTTTCAAGTCTTTGCTTTAAATCACTGTGTCATTGAGATCTACTATGACCACCCTATTTAAGTTTGCAAAGTTCTCTGCCAACCACATCATTTCCCCATTACCCTTACCAGGACTTTTTTTTTTTCCTTCAGCATTATGCCCTTCAAAAAGATGTAATTTACTCATTTATTATAGGTTCAGTCTCTCCCCAGTTAGGAAGCAGACTCTGAGAGCAGAGGAATATCTGCATCTTTGCTTACTGTGGGATCTCAGATCATGCATGATATATAGCAGGTACTCAAAAAACGAGCACTAGTGACATTCCTTTTTCTAATATGAAATTTTCTCCTTTCTCATTTTCATCAAATTCTTGGTTCTGTTTAAGAGTTAGACCTATTTGCTGGTATCCCAAAACAACCCTACTTAATAGTTCATCCACTTCTAATTTTTTTCCAAAGGCTTATCTTTCCTTACATTTCCTTAATTATGAGCTTCTCCTTAGGGTTTAGTATTTGACCCTTTATCCTTATTTATATTTACACTTAACAACCTCTCTCCTTTGAAAAGAGGAGACTTCATTTTTCAGACTTCAGCTAGAATGGAAAATTTAAAGTGGTGCCGCCATGTCAAAGTTTTAGTTAAGAACACTGGACCTTCCTCTCACCCAGGTAAATCCAGTACAGTATCAAAGCTTCAATTATTTACGTCAATAAATCCAAATTTTGTTTCTCTAATGCACTGTTCTCTTATTAGTGTCAAAAAAAAGTAATGATCTCCTCCCTCCCTCCTGCTCCCCCCCCCCCACACTCTATATCTTATAAGTCAAGATAAAAATTCAGGAGTATTACTTAAAACATCCCTTTTCCCTTTCTCCCAAAACTCAGCCAAGCGTTTCTTTATTCTACTTATTAAATTTTTATTATGACCTATCTCTTCCATGTCATTTCTGTTCATGATAATCTCTTACCTTTCCTCTTAAAGCCTCCCAACTGAAACCATTATTTCCCTACTTTCCCCTTCAATACATTCTACACACTGCCAAAGTATAAACATTTAAAGACCTTTAAAATTCATGCAATTGCATTAAAATCCTTAAATGGCTTTCGTATTATTTAGTATAATAATCCTTACCATGGTTAAGCTAATACTCAACAATCTCTATGCTTCTCTTGCACATAAGCTCAAACTATCACAGTTTCTTTAATAAATCAAGATTACTTTCCTCCTCACTCATTTTAATGCCTTACCACAGTCCATTTCTTCTGTTTGGAACCTCCCATTTATGTTCACTTAGCTATTCAAATTCATTCTATCACATCCTTTTAAAAGTTAATGAGATTCATATAGTCAATGGATCTTGACAAAGGACTAGACAACACAGTGAAAGAAAAGGACAGTATTTTCAACAAATGATAATGTAAAACTGGACACCACATGCAAAAATACTGAGTCCAGACACAGACTTCACATCCTTCACAAATATAAACTCAGATCACAGTTCTAAATATAAAATGCAGAATTATAAAACCTCTGCAAGATAATGTAGGAGAAAATGCAGGTGAACTTGGGTATGGCTATGATTTTGATCCAACACCAGGGCATAATCCATGAAAGAAATAACTGATACACTGGACTCCATTAAAATTTTCGGTTCTGCAAACAGCAATGTCAAGAGAATAAGAAGACAAAGCACAGAGTTGGAGAAAATATTTACAAAAGAACCATCTAATAAAGAACTGTTATCCAGAATCTATATAGGGAGCGGAGGGACGGCCGTCGGAGCCGCCGAGGCCAAGTGCTGCCTGGCTGGGCCTACAAAGGGGATGTCAGGCCTCCAAAAGGAGCGCAGTGGAAGCGAGGGCCTCCCTGAGCCGCTGCTGTGACGGCCAGTTGAGCGAGCCGCGGAGGATGTCCACCACCAGGACGGTCGCGCCCGCGGGGATCCCGGGGAACCCGCGGGAGGTCTCCAACCCCGCCAAGCCTGGCCGCAAGACCAAGCAGCTGCAGTACGCGCAGAACGTGGTGGTAAAGACGCCCTGGAATCACCAGCTCGCCTGGCCCTTCTACCAGCCCGTGGATGCAATCAAGCTAAACCTTGCACGATTACCATAAAATCATAAACACCCGATGGATATGGGGACTATTCAGAAGAGACTAGAAAATAATTATTACTGGAGCGCCAGCGAATGCGTGCAGGACTTCCACACCATGTTTACAAATTGTTACATTTACAACAAGCCCACAGATGACACAGTGCTAACGGCCCAAGCCTTAGAGAAAATTTTTCTGCAGAGAGTGGCCCAGGTGCCCCAGGACGAAGTTGAATTATTACCCCCTGCTCCGAAGGGCAAAGGCCGGAACGCGGCGCAGGAAACCCGGAGTGCAGGTGGGCAGCAAGTGGTGGCCGTGTCCTCTGTCTCCCCAGCAACCCCCTTCCAGAGCGTCCCCCCACTGTCTCCAGACGCCTGTCATTGCTGCCCCCCCTCTGCCAACCATTACCCGCAAACATCACGTCGGTCCCTGCGCCCCCGCCGCCCGCCCCACCCCCTCCCTCGACGCCCATCATCCATCCCTGTGGTCCCTCCCACAGCGCCTGTCGTCAAGGAAAAGGGTGCAAAAGCGGAAAGCAGCCACCACGACGCCCACTCCATCCGCGAGCCGGAGCGAATCGCCGCCGCCATCGTCAGACCCAAGCAGGGCCGAGGTGGGGCTCGGCGAGAGAGTGGGGGCCGCCCCACGCACGCCCTGGAAGGGTCTAGAGGACGGCGAGGTGCCTCAGCATGCGGTGCCGGAAGGGCGAGCTGCCGAGCACTCGCGGCACTGTGACAGCGTCCTCGAGGAAAGGCCGTGCAAGAAGCGTGCGGCCTGCGCCTGGCCCTTCTCCAGCCGGTGGACGCCGAGGCCCTGGAGCTGCACGACTACCACGACGTCACCCGAGCACCCGATGGACCTCAGCACTGTCAAGAAGACGGACAGTCGCGAGTGCCCAGACGCGCAGGGCTTCGCTGCTGACACCCGGTTCATGTTCTCCAGCTGTTACCAGTACAACCCCCAGGCCACAAGGTGGTGGCCGTGGCCAGGAAGCTGCGGCCGTGTTTGAGGTGCGGTTTGCTAAGATGCCGGCTGAGCCGGGGGAGGCGCCGGCCCTGCCTGCGCCCGCAGCCCCCGTGCTGAGCAGGGGCGCCGAGAGCAGCCGCAGCAGCGAGGAGAGCTCGAGGAGGAGGAGGAGGAGAGGAGGAGGAGGAGGAGGAGGAG
>NW_023330733.1:0-65391 GCF_011100685.1 Canis lupus familiaris | reverse complement strand
GCCTCACCTGGACATGATGACTCTGCAACCTTTCTGGGGCCTCACCCTGATATGGTGAGCATCAGGATATGGTTACACTGTACACTAAGAGTGACCCAGCCGGACTTATCAACTCTGATCTTCACCTGGGCCACTCCTGGACATGGTGACACTGGTTCCCACCTGGGTCTCACCTGGATATGGTGAGTCGGATCCACAACTGGGCCTCACCTGTAACTGGTGATTCTCGTTCCCACATGACATCACGTGGACCTGGTGGCTGCAGTGTTTCTAGCTTCTCATGTACCTCGTGACTCTGGTCCCCACCAGGGCCTCACCGGGACCTGGTGAGTGTTGTTGCCACCTGCACCTCACCTGGACCTGGTGATTCTGGTCTGCACCTGAGACTACCCTGGATCTGGTGACTGTGGTCCCCACCTGGTCTTCACCTGGATTTGGGGACTCTGGCCCCATCTGGGCCTCACCTGGCCCTGTTGACCATGGTCTTCAACTGGACAAAATTGGGACCCGGTGACTGTGTTTCACAACTGGACGTCACCTGGACCAGGTGACTCTGGTCCCCCTCTGGGTCTCACCGTGCCCTAGTGACTGTGAACCCCACTTTGGCCTGACTTGGACCTGCGGACACTGGTTACCACCTGCTCCTGACCTCCAAATGTTGACTCTGGTTCTTTCAAGGGCCTCCCCTGTACCTGGTGATCCTGGTCCCCACCGGGGCCTCAACTGGACGTGGTGACTCTTGTCACTACCGGGGACTCACCTGGACCTGCTTAATGTGTTCCACACCTGGGCCTCAAGTAATCCTGTTGACCATGGTCCCCAAGCCGGCCTCACATGGATCTGTTGCCTCCGATCCCCACCGGGGCCAAACGTGTACCTGGTAACTCTGGTCCTCACCTGGGCCACATCTGGACCTAGTGACACTGGTCCCCACCTGGGCTTCACCTGGATCTGGTGACTCTGGTCCCCACCTGCACTTCACCTGGATCTAGTGACTCTGGTCCCCACCTGGACCTCTCCTGGATCTGGTGACTCTCTTTCCAACATGGGCCTCACCTGGACATGGTGAATCTTGTTGCCACCTGTGTGACACCTGGACCTTGTGACTGTGGTCCCACCTGGAACTCACCTGGATCTGGTGGCTCTGGTCACCATATGGGGCTCTCCTGGACCTGGTTCCTGTGGCCTCCATCTGGCCTCACCTGGAACACAATGACTCTGATCCATATTTGGGCCTCTCCTGGACCTGTTGACTCTGGTCCTAACCTGGGGATCATTGCGAACTGGATACTCTCTTATATACCTGGGCCTCACCTGGATCTGGTGACTGTGGTCCCACCTGGGCCTCACCTGGACGAGGTGACTGGTTCCAACAGGGACCTCACCTGGACCTGGTGACTCAGGTCATCATATGGGCATTATGGGACAGGGTTTCTCAGTTCCACATTGGGGCCTCACCTGGACCTAGTGATTCTCATCCCCCTCTGGGCCTCACCCTGACGTGGTGACTCTGGTCCCCAGCTGGATATCACCAGAAAGGGGGTGACTCTGGTCCCCCTCTGAGACTCACCCGGAGCTGGGGACATTGGTCCTCAACTGGTCCTCAACAGGACCTGGTGAATCTACTCCTCACTTAGGCCTCGTCTGGACCTTGTGACTCTTTTCCCACCTGGCATCAATGGGACATGGTTACTCTGTTCCCCACCTGGGCCTCACCTGGACATGATAACTTTGCTCCACGTTTTGGCCTCAACTGGTGCTGATGACTCTGTTCCCCCCCCTGGCCTCAATCTGGTCCTTGTGACGGTGGTCCCCACCTGGGTCTCACCTGGACCTGGTGACACTCGTTCCCACATGAACCCCACCTGGACCTGTTGACTGTGGTGTTCTTGTAGACTCACATTTACCTGGTTCTCCGGTCCCCAGTAAGGCCTCACCTGGATCTGGTGACTCTGATCCTATCTGCGCGTCACCCAGACCTGGTGACTATGCTCCTAACCTGGGCATCATTGGTACCTGGTTACTCTGTTCGACACCTGAGCCTCACCTGGACATGATGACTCTGGAACCTGGCTGGGCCTCACCCTGACCTGGTGACTGTGGTCCCCATCTGGTTGTCACCTGGACCAGGTGACTCTGGTACCCTCTAGGCCTCAAGCAGTTCTGGTGCCTCTCGTCCTCAGCTGGGCCTCACATGGACCTAGTGAATAAGCTCCATCTGGGTCTCATTTGGACCTGGTGACTCTGGTCCCTACCTGGGCATCATCGGGACATGGTTCCACTGCATGGCCTGCAGGTTTGCCTCACATGAACCTGGTAAATCTGGTCCCTACCTGGGCATTATCGTGTCACGGTCCTCGGCATGGCCTGCAGGTTTGCCTCACCTTGAACTGGTGAGAGTGTATGCCACCTGGGCCTCACCCATACATGGTGACACAGGTCCCCATGTGGGCCTTACTTGGACCTGGTGAATCTGGTCCTTACCTGATCCTCACCTGGAACTGGTAACTCTGGTCACCATCGGGGCCTCACCTGGACCTGGTGAATCTGGTCCCCATCTGGGCCTCACCCAGTCCTGGTGACTATGTTCCCCACCTGGACCTGATTGCTGTGGACACTTGGCCTCACCTGAAACTGGTGACTCTGATCCTATCTGCGCGTCACACAGACCTGGTGACTCTGGTCCTCACCTGGGCATGATTGGTACCTGGTGACTCTGTTCCACACCTGAGCCTCACCTGGACATGATGACTCTTGTCATCACCGGGAACTCACCTGGATCTGCTTACTGTGTTCCACACCTGGGCCTCAAGTAGAACTGTTGACCATGGTCCCCAAGCCTGCCTCACATGGACCTGTTGCCTCTGATCCCCACCGGGGCTTCACGTATACCTGGCAACTCTGGTCCTCACCTTCGCCTCATCTGGACCTAGTGACTCTGGTACCCACCTGGGCTTCACCTGGATCTGGTGACTCTGGTCCCCACCTGGACCTGACCTGCATCTGGTGACTCTGGTCCTCAGTTTGGCCTCACCTGGACCTGGTGAGTGGGGTTGCCACCTGGGCCTCACCCATACCTGGTGACTCAGGTCCCCACCTGGGCCTCTTGGACCTGGTGAATCTGGTAATTCTGTTCACCACCTGGGAATCCCCTGGAAGTGGAGAAACTGGTCGCCATCTGGGCCTCACCCAGTCCGGTTACTTTGCTCCCCACCTGGACCTGATTGCTGTGGACTCCTTTTGGGGCTCACCTGGAACTGGTGAGTCTGATCCTAAGTAGGACTCACCCAATTCTGGTGACTCTGGTCTTCACCTGTGGAACACTATGACCTGGATACTCTGTTCCACACCTGAGCCTCACCTGGACATGATGACTCTGGATCCTCTCTGGGCCTCACTCTGACATGGTGACTCTGGTCCCCATCTGGATGTCACCTAGACCAGGTGAATCTGGGACCCCTGTCGGCCTCAACAAGACATGGTGACTCTGGTCCTCAACTGGGCCTCACCTGGACGTAGTGAATATGCTCCTCACCTGCGCCTCATCTGGACGTGGTGACTCGGGTACTACCTGTGCATCATCGGGACATGGTTACTCTATTCCCAATGGGACTGACCTGATCCTAGTAACTCTGGTCCTGTCTTTGGCCTCTTCTGTACCAGGTCACTCTGGCTCCACCTGGGCCTCACCTGTAACTGGTAAATCTGATCCTAAGCATGGCCTCACCTGACCTGGTGACTGTGGTTCCCATCGGGATCTTACCTGGATCTCATGTCTCTGGTCCCACCTGGGCCTCACCAGGACCTGGTGTCTCCGGTACCCACCTGGGTAGAATCAGGATATGGTTACACTGTTCACTAACAGTGACCCAGCCGGACCTATTTACTCTGGTCTTCACCTGGGCCACACCTGGACATGGTGACACTGGATCCCACTTGGGTCTCAACTTGACATGGTGAGTCGGATCCCCACCTGGTCCTCACCTGTAACTGCTGATTCTCCGGCCCACATGGACATCATGTGGACCTGATGGCTGCAGTGTTTCTAGCTTCTCATGTACCCTGTGACTCTGGTCCCCCCAGGGCCTCACTGGGTCCTGGGAAATGTGGTTGCCACCTGCACCTCACTTGGACCTGGTGATTCTGGTCTGCACCTGAGACTACCCTGGATCTGCTGACTGTGGTCCCCCCCTGGGCTTCACCTGGATATTTGGACTCCGGTCCCCATCTGGGCCTCACCTGGCCCTGTTGACCAAGGTCCTCAACTGGGCAAAATTGGGACCCGGTAACTGTGTTCCAAAACTGGACGTCACCTGGACAAGGTGACTCTGGTCCCCCTCTAGGTCTCACCGTGCCTAGTGACTGTGAACACCACTTTGGCCTTCTTGGACCTGCTGACCCTGGTTGCCACCTGCGTCTAACCTCGAACTGTTGACTCTGGTTCTTTCAAGGGCCTCCCCTGTACCTGGTGATCCTGGTCCCCACCTAGGCCTCACCTGGACATGGTGACTCTTCACCACCGGGGACTCACCTGGACCTGCTTACTGTGTTCCACACCTGGGCCTCAAGTAGAACTGTTGACCATGGTCCCCAAGCCTGCCTCACATGGACCTGTTGCCTCTGATCCCCACCGGGGCTTCACGTATACCTGGCAACTCTGGTCCTCACCTTCGCCTCATCTGGACCTAGTGACTCTGGTACCACCTGGGCTTCACCTGGATCTGGTGACTCTGGTCCCCACCTGGACCTGACCTGCATCTGGTGACTCTGGTCCTCAGTTTGGCCTCACCTGGACCTGGTGAGTGGGGTTGCCACCTGGGCCTCACCCATACCTGGTGACTCAGGTCCCCACCTGGGCCTCTTGGACCTGGTGAATCTGGTAATTCTGTTCACCACCTGGGAATCCCCTGGAAGTGGAGAAACTGGTCGCCATCTGGGCCTCACCCAGTCCTGGTTACTTTGCTCCCCACCTGGACCTGATTGCTGTGGACTCCTTTTGGGCCTCACCTGGAACTGGTGAGTCTGATCCTAAGTAGGACTCACCCAATTCTGGTGACTCTGGTCTTCACCTGTGGAACACTATGACCTGGATACTCTGTTCCACACCTGAGCCTCACCTGGACATGATGACTCTGGATCCTCTCTGGGCCTCACTCTGACATGGTGACTCTGGTCCCCATCTGGATGTCACCTAGACCAGGTGAATCTGGGACCCCTGTCGGCCTCAACAAGACATGGTGACTCTGGTCCTCAACTGGGCCTCACCTGGACGTAGTGAATATGCCCTCACCTGCGCCTCATCTGGACGTGGTGACTCGGGTACTACCTGTGCATCATCGGGACATGGTTACTCTATTCCCCAATGGGACTGACCTGATCCTAGTAACTCTGGTCCTGTCTTTGGCCTCTTCTGTACCAGGTCACTCTGGCTCCACCTGGGCCTCACCTGTAACTGGTAAATCTGATCCTAAGCATGGCCTCACCTGACCTGGTGACTGTGGTTCCCATCGGGATCTTACCTGGATCTCATGTCTCTGGTCCCACCTGGGCCTCACCAGGACCTGGTGTCTCCGGTACCCACCTGGGTAGAATCAGGATATGGTTACACTGTTCACTAACAGTGACCCAGCCGGACCTATTTACTCTGGTCTTCACCTGGGCCACACCTGGACATGGTGACACTGGATCCCACTTGGGTCTCAACTTGACATGGTGAGTCGGTTCCCACCTGGACCTCTCCTGGACCTGGTGACTCTCTTTCCAACATGGACCTCACCTGGATCTGGTGACTCTGGTCCTCAGTTTGGCCTCACCTGGACCTGGTGTCTCTCGTCATCACTTTGACCTAACTCAGAACTGCTGAATCTTGCCCCACCTAGGCCGCACCCATACCTGGTGACTCTTGTCCCCAGCTATGCCTCAATTCGACCTGATGAATCTGGTCCTCACGTGGGCCTCACATGGACCTGGGACTCAGCTGGATAGAGTGGCTCTGGTTCCCACAAGGGGCTCACCTGATACTGGTGACTGTGGTCTTATTCTATGCCTCACCAGGACCTAGTGATTCTGTTCCCCATCTGGGCCTGCATGGTCCTAGTGACTCTGGTCCTCACCCAGGCATCATTGGGACCTGGATACTCTATTCCACACCTGGGCCTCACTCTCACCAGGGACCTCTGGTCGCATTCTGGGCCTCAAATTAAACTGGTTACTGTGGTCCCCCTCTGGGCCTCACCCTTACCTGTTGACTCTGGACACCCCTTGGGCTTATTTGGGCCTGGTGAATCTGGTCCTTAGCTTGTCCTCACTTGGATTTGGTGACTGCTCGCCAGCTGGGCCTCACCTGGACTTGGTGAATCATGTTTCCACCTGCGCCTCACTGGACCTTGTGAATGTGGTCCCACTGGTTCTCACCTAGATCTGGTGGCTCTGGTTCCCATATGGGGCTCCTGTAACTGGTTCCTGTGGTCTCCATCTGGCCTCACCTGGAACACAATGACTCTGATCCATATTTGGGCCTCTCCTGCACCTGTTTACTCTGGTCCTTACCTGGGCATCATTGGGAACTGGATACTCTCTTATATACCTGGGCCTCACCTGGACCTGGTGACTGTGGTCCCACCTGATCCTCACCTGGACGAGATGACTGGTTCCCACAGGGACCTCACCTGGACCTGGTGACTCAGGTCTCATATGGACATCATGGGACCTGGTTTCTCAGTTCCACATCAGGTCCTCACCTGGACCTAGTGATTCTCGTCCTGCTCTGGGCCTCACCCTGACGTGGTGCCTCTGGTCCCACCTGGATATCACCAGAACCGGGTGACTCTGGTCCCCTCTGGGACTCACCCGGAGCTGGGAACTCTGGTCCTAAACTGGGCATCAACAGGACCTGGTGAATCTACTCCTCACTTAGGCCTCGTCTGGACCTTGTGACTCTTTTCCCACCTGGCATCAATGGGACGTTTACTCTGTTCCCCACCTGTGCCTCACCTGGACATGATAACTGTGCTCCGCACATCGGCCTCAAATGGTCCAGATGACTGTGGTCCCCCCACCAGGCCTCAATTTGGACCTTGTGACTGTGGTCCCCACATGCGTCTCACCTGGCCCTGGTGATTCTCGTTCGCCCAAGAACCACACCTGGACCTGGTGAGTGTGGTGTTCTTCTAGACTCTTATTTACCTGGTGACTCCGGTCCCCACTAGGGCCTCACCTGGGTCTGGTGACTCTGGCCTGCAGGTTGGCCTCTCCAGGACCTGGTGAGTGGGGTTGCCACCTGGGCCTCACACATACCTGGTGACTCAGGTCCCCACGTGGGCCTCTTGGACCTGGTGAATCTGGTCCTTACCTGGTCCTCTCCCATACCCGGGGACTCTGGTCACCATCTGGGCCTCACCTGGACCTGGTGACTCTGGTCCCCAACTGGCCTCACCCAGTCCTCATGATTTTGTTCCCCACCTGGACCTGATTGCTGTGGACTCCTTCTTGGCCTCACCTGGAACTGGTGACTCTGATCCTAACTGGGCCTCACCCAGATGTGGTGACTCTGGTCCTCACCTGGGCATCGTTGGTACCTGGTGACTCTGTTCCACACCTGAGCCTCACCTGGACATGTTGACTCTGGAACCTCTCTGGGCCTCACCCTGACCTGGTGACTCTGGTCTCCATCTGGATGTCACCTGGACCATGTGATTCTGATACCCCTCTAGGCCTCCACCAGATCTGGTGACTCTGGCCCTCAACTGGACCTCACCTGGACCTAGTGAATATTCTCCATCTAGGAGTCATTTGGACCTTTTGACTCTGGTCACTACCTGGGCATCATCGGGACATGGTTCCTCTGCATGGCCTGCAGGTTGGCCTCACCTGGACCTGGTGAGTGCGGTTGCCGCCTGGGCCTCACCCATACCTGGTGACACAGGTCCCCACGTCGGCCTCACTTGGACCTGGTGAATCTGGTCCTAACCTGGTCCTCACCTGCAACTAGTAATTCTGGTCACCACCTAGGAATCACCTGGACCTGGTGAATCAGGTCCGCATTTGGCCTCATTCATTCCAGGTGAATTTGTTCCCCACCTGGACCTGATTGCTGTGCACTCCTTGTTGGCTTCATTGGAACTGATGACTCTGATCCTAACTGGGGCTTACCCAGATCTGCTGGCTCTGGTCCTCACCTGTAGACCGTTATGACCTGGATACTCTGTTCCACACCTGAGCCTCACCTGGACATGATGACTCTGGATCCCCTCAGGGCCTCAGCCTGACATGGTGACTCTGATCCCCATCTGGATGTCACCTAGACCAGGTGAATCTGGTACCCTCTCTAGGGCTCAACTAGACCTGGTGACTCTGGTCCACAACTGGCCTCACCGGACCTCGTGAATATGCTCCCCAACTGCGCCTCATCTGGACCTGGTGGCTCTGGTACTACCTGGGCCATATCGGGACATGGTTACTGTATTCCCCACTGGGACTGTCCTGATCCTGGTAACTCTGGTCCTGACTTTGGCCTCTTCTGTACCAGGTGACTCTGGCTCCACGTGGGCCTCACCTGTAACTGGTGACTCTGATGCTAAGCATAGCCTCACCTGACCTGGTGACTGTGGTTCCCATTGGGATCTCACCTGGACTTAATGTCTCTGGACCCACCTGGGCCTCACCAGGACCTGTTGTCTCTGGTACCCACCTGAGTAGCATCAGGATATGGTTACATTGTTCACTAACAGTGACCCAGCCGGACCTATTAACTCCGGTCTTCACCTTGGCCCCACCTGCTCATGGTGACACTTGTTCCCACCAGGGTCTCACCTGGACATGGTGAGTCGGATCCCCACCTGGTCCTCCACCTGTAACTGGTGATTCTCGTTCCCACATGGACATAATGTGGACATGGTGGCTGCGGTGTTTCTAGCTTCTCATGTACCTCGTGACTCTGGTCCCCACCAGGGCCTCACCGGGACCTGGTGAGTGTGGTTCCACCTGCACCTCACCTGGATCTGGTGATTGTGGTCTGCACCTGAGACTACCCTGGATATGGTGACTGTGGTCCCCACCTGGGCTTCACCTGGATTTGGGAACTCCGGTCCCCTTCTGGGCCTCACCTGGCCATGTTGACCATGGTCCTCAACTGGGCAAATTTTGGACCCGGTGACTGTGTTCCACAACTGACCCTCACCTGGACCAGGTGACTCTGGTCCCGCTCTGGTTCTCACCGTGCCCTAGTGACTGTGAACCCCACATTGGCCTGAATTGGACCTACGGACCCTGGTTGCCACCGGCGCCTGATCTCGAACTGTTGACTCTGGTTCTTTCAAGGGTCTCCCCTGTACCTGTTGATCCTGGTCCCCACCTGGGACTCCCTGGACCTGGTGACTCTTGTCACCACCGGGGACTCACCTGGACCTGCTTACTGTGTTCCACACCTGGGCCTCAAGTAGAACTGATGACCATGGTCCCCAAGCCGGCCTCACATGGATCTGTTGCCTCTGATCCCCACCGGGGCCTCACCTGTACCTGGTAACTCTGGTCCTCACCTGGGGCTAATCTGGACCTAGTGAGTCTGGTCTCCACCTGGGCTTCTCTGGATCTGGTGACTCTGGTCCGCACCTGGTCTTCACCTGGATCTGGTGACTCTGGTCCCCACTTGGACCTCTCCTGGACCTGGTGACTCTCTTTCCAACATGGACCTCACGTGGATCTGGTGACTCTGATCCTCATATTGCCTCACCTGGACCTGGTGTCTCTCGTCCCCACTTTGACCTAACACAGAACTGCTGAATCTTGCCCCACATAGGCCGCACCCAGACCTGGTGACTCTTGACCCCAGCTATGCCTCAATTCGACCTGATGAATCTGGTTCTCACGTGGGCTTCACATGGACCTGGGACTCAGCTGGATAGAGTGGCTCTGTTTCCCACAAGGGCTCACCTGATACTGCTGACTGTGGTCTTATTCTATGCCTCACCAGGACCTAGTGATTCTGTTCCCCATCTGGGCCAGCATGGCCCTAGTGCCTCTGGTCCTCACCAGGCATCATGGGACTTGGATACTCTATTCCACGCCTGGGCCTCACTCTGACCAGGGACCTCTGGTCCCATTCTGGGCCTCAAACTGAACTGGTTACTCTGGTTCCCCCTCTGGGGCTCACCCTTACCTGGTGACTCTGGTCACCCCTTGGGCTTCACTTGGGCGTGGTGAATCTGGTCCTTACCTGGTCCTCTCCCAGACCCGGGGACTCTGGTCAACACCTGGGCCTCACCTGGACCTGGTGAATCTGTTCCCCATCTGGGCCTCACCGAGTCCAGGTGACTTTGATCCCCTCCTGGACCTGTTAGTTGTGGACCCTTTCTTGGCCTCATCTGGAACTGGTGACTCTGATCCTAACTGCACGTCTCCCAGATCTGGTGACTCTGGTCCTCACCTGGGCATCATTGGTACCTGGTGACTCTGTTCCTCACCTGAGCCTCACCTGGACATGATGACTCTGGAACCTCTCTGGGCCTCTCCCTGAACTGGTGACTCTGGTCCCCATCTGCATGTCACCTGGACGAGGTGATTCTGGTACCCTCTCTAGGCATCAACTATATCTGGTGACTCTGGTCCTCAACTGGGCCTCACCTGGACCTAGTGAATTTGCTCCATCTGGGCCTCATTTGGACCTGGTGTCTCTGGTCCCTACCTGGGCATCATCGGGACGTGGTTCCACTGCATGGTCTGCAGGTTGTCCTCACCTGGACCTGGTAACTCTGTTCCCTACCTGGGCATCATAGGGACATGGTTCCTCTGCATGGCCTGCAGGTTGGCCTCACCTGGACCTGGTGAGTGGGGTTGCCACCTGGGCCTCACCCATACCTGGTGACTCGGGTCCCCATGTGGGCGTCTTGCACCTGGTGAATCTGGTTCTTACCTGGTCCTCTAGCACACCCGGGACTCTGGTCACCACCTCGGCCTCACCTGGACCTGGTGAATCTGGTCCCCATCTGGGCCTCACCCAGTCCTGGTGACTTTGTTCCCCACCTGGACCTGATTGCTGTTGACTCTCTGGTCTCACCTGGGCCTCATCAGGACCTGGTGTCTCTGGTACCCACCAGGGTAGCATCAGGATATGGTTACACTGTTCACTAACAGTGACCCAGCCGGACCTATTAACTCTGGTCTTCACCTGGGCCACACCTGGACATGGTGACACACGTTCCCACCTGGGTCTCACCTGGACATGGTGAGTCGGATCCCCACCTGGTCCTCACCTGTAACTGGTGATTCTCGTTCCCACATGGACATCATGTCGACCTGGTGGCTGCAGTGTTTCTAGCTTCTCATGTACCTCGTGACTCTGGACCCCACCAGGCCTCACCGGGACCTGGTGAGTGTGGTTGCCACCTGCACCTCACCTGGACCTGGTGATTCTGGTCTGCACCTGAGACTACCCTGGATCTGGTGACTGTGGTCCCCACCTGGTCTTCAACTGGATTTGGGGACTCCGGTCCCCTGGGCCTCACCTGGCCCTGTTGACCATGGTCCTCAACTGGGCACAATTGGGGCCCAGTGACTGTGTTCCACAAATGGACCTCACCTGGACCAGGTGACTCTGGTCCCCCTCTGGGTGTCAATGTGCCCTATTGACTGTGAAACCCACTTTGGCCTGACTTGGACCTGCTGACCCTGGTTGCCACCGCGCCTGACCTCGAACTGTTGACTCTGGTTCTTTCAATGGCCTCCCCTGGACCTGGTGATCCTGGTCCTCACCTGGGCCTCACCTGGACGTGGTTCCTCTTGTAACCACCGGGGACTCACCTGGACCTGCTTACTGTTTCCACACCCCTGGACTCAAGTAGACCTGTTGACCATGGTCTCCAAGCCGGCCTCACATGGACCTGTTGCCTCTGAAACCCACCGGGGCCTCACGTGTACCTGGTAATTCTGGTCCTCACCTGGGGCTCATCTGGACCTATTGACTCTGGTACCCACCTGGGATTCACCTGGATCTGGTGACTCTGGTCCCCACCTGGACTTCACCTGGATTTGGTGACTCTGGTCCCCACCTGGAACTCTCCTGGACCTGGTGACTCTCTTTCCAACATGGACCTCACCTGGATCTGGTGACTCTCGTCCTCAGTTGGCCTCACCTGGACATGGTGTCTCTCGTCCCCACTTTGACCTAACTCAGAACACTGAATCTGGCCCCACATAGGCCGCACCTAGACCTGGTGACTCTTGTCCCCAGCTGTCTCAACGACGTGATGAATCTGGTCCTCACGTGGGCCTCACATCGACCTGGGACCAGCAGGGTAGAGTGGCTCTTTTCCCACAATGGGCTCTCCTGATACTGCTGAATGTGGTCTTATTTTATGCCTCACCAGGACCTAGTGATTCTGTTCCCCATCTGGGACTGCATGGCCCTAGTGACTCTGGTCTGACCCAGGCATCATTGGGACCTGGATACTCTATTACATACCTGGCCTCACTTTGACCAGCGACCTCTGGTCCCATTCTGGGCCCCAAACTAAACTGGTTAATCTGGTTCCCCCTCTGGGTCTCACCCTTACTTGGTGACTGTGGTCACCCCCTGGGCTCTACTTGGCCCTGGTGAATCTGGACCTTAGTGGTCCGCACCTGTATCTGTGACTGCTCGACACCTGGGCATCACCTGGACTTGGTGAATCCTGTTGCCACTGCGCCTCACCTGGACCTTGTGACTGTGGTCCCACCTGGACCTCACCTGGATCTGTGGCTCTGGTTACCATTGGGGCTCTCCTGGACCTGGTTCCTGTGGTCTCCATCTGGCCTCACCTGGAACACAATGACTCTGATCCATATTTGGGCCTCTCCTGGACCTGTTGACTCTGGTCCTTACCTGGGCATCATTGGTACCTGGATAATCTCTTATATACCTGGGCCTCACCTGGACTGTTGACTGTGGTCCCACCTGGGCCTCACCTGGACGAGGTGACTGGTTCCCACGGGACATCACCTGGACCTGGTGACTCAGGTCCAATGGGCATCATGGGACCTGGTTTCTCAGTTCCACATCGGGGCCTCACCTGGACGGAGTGATTCTCTTCCCCTCTCTGGGCCTCACCCTGATGTGGTGCTCTGGTCCCCACCTGGATATCACCAGAACCGGGTGACTCTGGTCCCCGTCTGGGACTCAACCAGAGCTGGGGACACTGGTCCTCAACTTGGCCTCAACAGGACCTGGTGAATCTACTCTCACTTAGGCCTCGTCTGGACCTTGTGACTCTTTTCCCACCTGGCATCAATGGGACATGTTTACTCTGTTCCCCACCTGGGCCTCACCTGGACATGATAACTGTGCTCCGCACTTCGGCCTCAAATGGTCCAGATGACTCTGGTCCCCCCCCACCAGGCCTCAATCTGGACCTGGTGACTGTGGTCCCCACATGGGTCTCACCTGGACCTGGTGACTCTCGTTCCCACATGAACCACACCTGGACCTGGTGACTGTGGTGTTCTTGTAGACTCACATTTACCTGGTGACTCCGGTCCCACTAGGGCCTCACCAGGATCTGGTGACTCTGGCCTGCAGGTTGGCCTCACCAGGACCTGGTGAGTGGGGTTGCCACCTGGGCCTCACCCATACCTGGTGACTCAGGTCCCCACGTGGGCCTCTTGGACCTGGAGAATCTGGTCCTTACCTGGTCCTCTCCATACCCGGGGACTCTGGTCACCACCTGGGCCTACCTGGACCTGGTGAATCTGGTCCCCATCTGGGCCTCACCCTCCTCGTGACTTTGTTCCCCACCTGGACCTGATTGCTGTGGACTCCTTCTTGGCCTCACCTGGAACTGGTGACTGATCCTAACTGGGCCTCACCCAGATCTGGTGACTCTGGTCCTCACCTGTGGACCATTATGACCTGGATCTCTGTTCCACACCTGAGCCTCACCTGGACATGATGACTCTGGATCCCCTCTGGGCCTCACCCTGACATGGTGACTCTGCTCCCATCTGGATGTCACCTAGACCAGGTGAATCTGGTACCCTCTAGGCCTCAAAGACCTGGGGATTCTGGTCCTCAAGTGCGCCTCACCGAGACCTAGAGAATATGCTCCCCACCTGCGCCTCATCTGGACCTGGTGACTCTGGTTCTACCTGCGCATCATCGGGACATGGTTACTCTATTCCCACTGGGACTGACCTGATCCTGGTAACTCTGGTCCTGACTTTGGCCTCTTCTGTACCAGGTGACTCTGGCTCCACCTGGGCCTCACCAGTAACTGGTGACTCTGATCCTAAGCATGGCCTCACCAGACCTGGCTGTGGTTCCCATCGGGACCTCACCTGGACCTCATCTCTGGTCCCACCTGGGCCTCACCAGGACCTGGTGTCTCTGGTACCCACCAGGGTAGCATCAGGATATGGTTACACTGTTCACTAACAGTGACCCAGCCGGACCTATTAACTCTGGTCTTCACCTGGGCCACACCTGGACATGGTGACACTGTTCCCACCTGGGTCTCACCTGGACATGGTGAGTCGGATCCCCACCTGGTCCTCACCTGTAACTGGTGATTCTCGTTCCCACATGGACATCCTGTGGACCTGTGGCTGCAGTGTTTCTAGCTTCTCATGTACCTCGTGACTCTGGTCCCCACCAGGGCCTCACCGGGACCTGGTGAGTGTGGTTGCCACCTGCACCTCACCTGGACTTGGTATTCTGGTCTGCACCTGAGACTACCCTGGATCTGGTGACTGTGGTCCCCACCTGGTCTTCACCTGGATTTGGGGACTCCGGTCCCCATCTGGGCCTCACCTGGCCCTGTTGACCATGGTCCTCAACTGGGCACAATTGGGGCCCGTGACTGTGTTCCACAAATGGACCTCACCTGGACCAGTGACTCTGGTCCCCCTCTGGTTCACCGTGCCCTAATGACTGTGAACCCCACTTTGGCCTGACTTGGACCTGCTGACCCTGGTTGCCACCTGCGCTTGACTTCGACCTGTTGACTCTGGTTCTTTCTTTTTTTTTTTTTTTTAATTTATTTTTTTTTGGTGTTCTATTTACTAACATACAGAATAACCCCCAGTGCCCGTCACCCATTCACTCCACCCCCCGCCCTCCTCCCCTTCTACTACCCCTAGTTCGTTTCCCAGAGTTAGCAGTCTTTACGTGCTATGCTCCTATCGCTGATATTTCCACACATTTCTGTCCCCCTTCCCTATATTCCCTTTCACTATTATTTATATTCCCCAAAGTAGTGAGAACATATAATGTTTGTCTTTCTCTCTCGACTGGCTTACCTCACTCAGCATAATACCCTCCAGTTCCAATCCACGTTGAAGCAAATGGTGGGTATTGCCATTTCTAATAGCTGAGTAATATTCCATTGTATACATAAACCACATCTTCTTTATCCATTCATCTTTCGTGGACACCGAGGCTCCTTACCACAGTTTGGCTATCGTGGCCATTGCTGCTATAACAATACGGGGTGCACGTGTCCCGGCGTTTCATTGCATTTGTCTCTTTGGGGAATATCCCCAACAGTGCAATTGCTGGGTCGTAGGGCAGGTATATTTTTAACTGTTTGAGGAACCTCCACACAGTTTTCCAGAGTGGCTGCACCAGGTTCACATTCCCACCAACAGTGTATGAGGATTCCCTTTTCTCTCCGCATCCTCTCCAACATTGGTTGTTTCCTGTCTTGTTAATTTTCCCCATTCTCACTGGTGTGAGGTGGTATCTCATTGTGGTTTTGATTTGTAATTCCCTGATGGCAAGTGATGCAGAGCATTTTCTCATGTGCATGTTGGCCATTGTCTATGTCTTCCTCTGTGAGATTTCTGTTCATGTCTTTGCCCATTTCATGATTGGATTGTGTGTTTCTTTGGTGTTGAGTTTGATAATTCTTTATAGATCTTGGAAACTAGTCCTTTATCTGATATGTCATTGCAAATATCGTTCTCCCATTCTGTAGGTTGTCTTTGAGTTTTGTTGACTGTATCCTTTGCTGGGCAAAAGCTTCTTATCTTGATGAAATCCAATAGTTCATTTTTGCTTTTGTTTCTATTGCCTTCGTGGATGTATCTTGCAAGAAGTTACTATGGCCGAGTTCAAAAAAGGGTGTTGCCTGTGTTCTTCTCTAGGATTTTGATGGAATCTTGTCTCACATTTAGATCTTTCATCCATTTGAGTTTATCTTTGTGTATGGTGAAAGAGAGTGGTCTAGTTTCATTCTTCTGCATGTGGATGTCCAATGTTCCCAGCACCATTTATTGAAGAGACTGTCTTTCTTCCAATGGATAGTCTTTCCTCCTTTTTCGAATATTAGTTGCCCATAAAGTTCAGGGTCCACTTCTGGAATCTCTCTTCTGTTTCACTGATCTATGTGTCTGTTTTTGTGACAGTAGACTCTAGTTCTTTCAAGGGCCTCAACTGTACCTGGTGATCCTGGTCCCCACCTGGGACTGAACTGGACGTGGTGACTCTTTTCACCACCGGGGACTCACCTGAACATGCTTACTGTGCTACACACCAGGGCCTCAAGTAGACCTGTTGACCATGGTCCCCAAGCCGGCCTCACATGGACCTGTTGCCTCTGATCCCCACCGGGGCCTCATGTGTACCTGGTAACTCTGGTCATCACCTGGGCCTCATCGGGACCTAGTGATTCTGGTGCCCACCTGGGCTTCACGTGGATCTGGTGACTCTGGTCCCCACCTGGACTTCACCTGGATCTGGTGACTCTGGTCCCCACCTGGACCTCTCTTGGACCTGGTGACTCTCTTTCCAACATGGACCTCACATGGATCTGGTGACTCTGGTCCACAGTTTGGCCTCACCTGGACCTGGCGTCTCTCGTACCCACTTTGACCTAACTCAGAACTGCTGAGTCTTGCCCCACCTAGCCCGCACCCAGACCTGGTGACTCTTGTCCCCAGCTATGCCTCAATACGACCTAATGAATCAGGTCCTCACGTGAGCCTCACATGGACCTGGGACTCAGCTGGATAGAGTGGCTCTGGTTCACGCAAGGGGATCAAATGATACTGCTGACTGTGGTCTTATTCTATGCCTCATCAGGACCTAGTGATTTGTCCCCATCTGGGCCTGCATGGCCCTAGTGACTCTGGTCCTCACCCAGGCATCATTGGGACCTGGATACACTATTCCACACCAGGGCCTCATTCTGACTAGGGACCTCTGGACCCCTTCTGGGTCTCAAACTAAACTGGTTACTCTGGTTCCCCCTCTGGGACTCACCCTTACCTGGTGACTCTGGTCACCCCATGGGCTTCATTTGGGCCTGGTGAATCTGGTCCTTAGCTTGTCCTCACTTGGATCTGGTGACTGCTCGCCCGCTGGGCCTCACCTGGACTTGGTGAATCATGTTGCCACCTGCGCCTCACCTGGACCTTCTGACTGTGGTCCCACCGGTACCTCACCTGGATCTGGTGGCTCTGGTTCCCCTATGGGGCTCTCCTGGACCTGATTCCTGTGGTCTCCATCAGGCATCACCTGGAACAAAATGACTCTGGTCCATATTTGGGCCTCTCCTGGACTGTTGACTCTGGTCCCTACCTGGGCATCATTGCGACCTGGATACACTCTTATATACCTGGGCCTCGCCGGACCTGGTGACTGTGGTCCCACCTGGGCCTCACCTGGACGAGGTGACTGGTTCCCACAGGGACCTCAACTATACCTGCTGACTCAGGTACTCATATGGGCATCATGGGACCTGGTTTCAGTTCCACATCGGGGCCTCACCTGGAGCTAGTGATTCTCGTCCCCCTCTGGACCTCACCCTGACGTGGTGACTCTGGCCCCTCCTATATATCACCGAAACCGGGTGACTCTGGTCCCCCTCTGAGACCCACCCGGAGCTGGGGACACCGGTCCTCAACTGGGCCTCACCTGGACCTGGTGAATCTGGTCCCCATCTGGGCCTCACCTAGTCCTGGTGACATTTTTCCCCACCTGGACCTGCTTGCTGTGGACTCTTTCGTGGCCTCCCCTTGGAACTGGTGACTCTGAACCTATCTGCGCGTCCCCCAGATCTGGTGACTCTGGTCCTCACCTGGGCATCATTGGTACCTGGTGACTCTGTTCCTCACCTGAGCCTCACCTGGACATGATGACTCTGGAACCTCTCTGGGCCTCTCCCTGACCTGGTGACTCTAGTCCCTACCTGGGCATCATCGGGACATGGTTCCACTGCATGGCCTGCAGGTTGGCCTCACGTGGATGTGGTAACTCTCGTCCTTACCTGGGTATCATCGGGACATGGTTCCTCTGCATGTTCTTCAGGTTGGCCTCACCAGGACCTGGGGAGTGCTTTGCCACCTGGCCTCGCCTCACCAATACCTGGTGACTCAGGTCCCCACGTGGGCCTCATTTTGTCCTGTTGAATCTGGTCCTTACCTGGTCGTCACCCGGAACTGGTAAGTCTGTTCACCACCTGGGAATAACCTGGACCTGGTGAATCTGGTCCCCATCTGGGCCTCACCCAGTCCTGGTGACATTGTTCCCCACCTGGACCTGATTGCTGTGGACTCCTTCTTGGCCTCACCTGGAACTGGTGACTCTGATCCTAACTGGGCCTCACCGAGATCTGGTGACTCTGGTCCTCACCTGTGGACCATTATGGTCTGGATACTCTGTTCCACACCTGAGCCTCACCTGGACATGATTACTCTGGATACCCTCTGGACCTCACCCTGACATGGTGACTCTGGTCCCCATGTGGATGTCACCTAGACCAGGTGAATCGGGTACCCCTCTAGGCCTCAACTAGACCTGGTGACTGTGGTCCTCAAATGGGCCTCACCGGGACCTAGTGGATATGCTCCCTTCCTGCGCCGCATCTGGACCTGGTGACTCTGGTTCCACCTGGGCATCATTGGGACCTGGATACTCTCTTATATACCTGAGCCTCACCTGGACCTGATGACTGTGGTCCCACCTGGGCCTCACCTGGACCTGGTGAATCTGGTCCCCATCTGGGCCTCACCCAGTCCTGGTGACTTTGTTCCCCACCTGGACCTGATTGCTGTGGACCCTTTCTTGGCCTCACCTGGAACTGGTGACTCTGATCCTATATGCGCGTCTCCCAGATCTGGTGACTCTGGTCCTCACCTGGGAGTTATTGGTACCTGGTGACTCTGTTCCACACCTGAGCCTCACCTGGACATGATGACTCTGGAACCTCTCTGGGTCTCACCCTGACCTGGTGACTCTGGTCCCCATCTGGATGTCACCTGGACCAGGTGATTCTGGTACTGCTCTAGGACTCAACCAGACCTGTTGACACTGGTCCTCAACTGGGCCTCAACTGGACCTAGTGAATATGCTCCATCTGGGCCTCATTTGGACCTGGTGACTCTCGTCCCCATCTGGATGTCACCTGGACCAGGTGATTCTGGTTCCCCTCTAGGCCTCAACTAAATCTGGTGACTCTGGTCCTCAACTGGGCCTCACCTAGACCTAGTGAATATGCACCATCTGGGCCTCATTTGGACCTGGTGACTCTGGTCCCTACCTGGGCATCATCGGGACATGGTTCCACTACATGGCCTGCAGATTGGCCTCACTTGGACCTGGTAAGTCTGGTCCCTACCTGGTCATCATCGGGACATGGTTCCTCTGAATGGCCTGCAGGTTGGCTTCAGCTGGACCTGGTCAGTGGGCTTACCACCTGGGCCTCACCCATGCCTAGTGACACAGGTTCCCACGTGGGCCTCACTTGGACCTGGTGAATCTAGTCCTTGCCTGGTCCTCACCCGGAACTGGTAACTCTGGTCACCACCTGGAAATGACCTGGACCTGGTGAATCTAGTCCCCATTTGGTCCTCACTCAGTCCTGGTGGCTTTGTTCCCCACCTGGACCTGATTGCTGTTGATTCCTTGTTGGTCTCACCTGGAACTGGTGACTCTGATCCTAACTGGGCCTCACCCAGATCTGGTGACTCTGCTCCTCACCTGTGGACCATTATGATCTGGATAATCTGTTCCACACCTGAGCCTCATCTGGACATGAGGACTCTGGATCCTCCCTGGGCCTCACCCTGAAATGGTGACTCTGGTCCCCATCTGGATGTCACCTAGACCAGGTGAAATTTGTACCCCTCTAGGCCTCAACTAGACCTGGTGACTCTGGCCCTCAACTGGGCCTCACGGGGACCTAGTGAATATGCTCCCCACCTGCGCCTCATCTGGACCTGGTGACTCTGGTTCTACCTGGGCATCATCGGGACATGGTTACTCTATTCCCCACTGGGATTGACCTGATCCTGGTAACTCTGGTCCTGACTTTGGCCTCTTCAGTACCTGGTGACTCTGGCTTCACCTGGGCCTCACCTGTAACTGGTGACTCTGATCCTAAGCATGGCCTCACCTGACCTGGTGACTGTGGTTCCCATGGGACCTCACCTGGAACTCATGTCTCTGGTCCCACCTGGGCCTCACCAGGACCTGGTGTCTGTGGTACCCACCTGGGTAGCATCAGGATATGGTTACACTGTTCACTAACAGTGTCCCAGCCGGACCTATTAACTCTGGTCTTCACCCGGACATGGTGACACTGGTTCCCACCTGGGTCTCACATGGACATGGTGAGTCGGATCCCCACGTGGTCCTCACGTTTAACTGGTGATTCTCATTCCCACGTGGACATCATGTGGACCTGGTGGCTGCAGTGTTTCTACTCCTCATGTACCTCGTGACTCTGGTCCCCACCAGGGCCTCACCGGGACCCGGTGAGTGTGGTTGCCACCTGCACCTCACCTGGTCCTGGGATTCTCGTCTGCACCTGAGACTACCCTGGATGTGGTGACTGTGGTACCCACCTGGGCTTCACCTGGATTTGGGGTCTCCGGTCCCCTCTGGGCCTCACCTGGCCCTGTTGACCATGGCACACAACTGGGCAAAATTGGGAGCCGATGACTGTGTTCCACAACTGGACCTCACCTATACCAGGTGACTCTAATCCTCCTCTGGGTCTCCCCGTGCCCTAGTGACTGTGAACCCCACTTTGGCCTGACTTGGACCTGCTGACCCTGGTTGCCACCTGCGCCTGACATCGAAATGTTGATTCTGGTTCATTCAAGGTCCTCACCTGTACCTGGTGATCCTGGTCCCCACCTGGGCCTCAACTGGACGTGGTGGCCCTTGTCACCACCTGGGACTCACCTGGACCTGCATACTGTGTTCCACACCTGGGCCTCAAGTAGCCCTGTTGACCATGGTCCCCAAGCCGGCCTCACATGTACTTGTTGCCTCTGATCCCCACCGGGACCTCACGTGTACCTGGTAACTCAGGTCCTCACCTGGGCCAATTTGGATATGGTGACTCTGGTCCCAACCTGGACTTCACCCGGATCTGGTGACTCTGGTCCCCACCTGGGCTTCACCTTGATCAGTTGACTGGTCCCCACCTGGGCTAAACCTGGATCTGGTGACTCTGGTCCCCACCTGGACCTCTCCTGGACCTGGTGACTCTCTTTCCAACATGGACCTCACCTGGATCTGGTGACTCTGGTCCTCAGTTAGGCCTCACCTGGACCTGGTGTCTCTCGTCCCCACTTTGACCTAACTCAGAACTGCTGGATCTTGCCCCACATAGGCCGCACCGAGACCTGGTGACGCTTGACCCCAGCGATGCCTCAATTCGACATGATGAACCTGGTACTCACGTGGGCCTCACATGGACCTGGGACTCAGCTGGATAGAGTGGCTCTGGTTCCCACAAGGGGCTCACCTGATAATGCTGACTGTGGTGTTATCTATGCCTCACCAGAACCTAGTGATTCTGTTCCCCATCTGGGCCTACATGGCCCTAGTGACTCTGGTCCTCACCCAGGCATCATTAGGACCTGGAAACTATATTCCACACCTGGGCCTCACTTTGACCAGGGACCTCTGGTCCCATTCTGGGCCTCAAACTAAACTGTTTACTCTGGTTCCCCCTCTGTGACTCACCCTTACCTGGTGACTCTGGTCACCCATTGGGCATCATTTCGGCATGCTGAATCTGGTCCTTAGCTGGTCCGCACCTGGTTCTAGTGACTGGTCGCCACCTGGGCCTCACCTGGACTTGGTGAATCTTGTTGCCACCTGCGCCTCACCTGAACCTTGTGACTGTGGTCCCACCTGGACCTCACCTGGTTCTGGTGGCTATGGTTCCCATATGGGGCTCTCCTGGACCTGGTTCCTTTGGTCTCCATCTGCCCTCACCTGGAACACAATGACTCTGATCCATATTTGGGCCTCTCCTGGACCTGTTGACTCTGGTCCTTACCTGGGCATCATTGGGACCTGGATACTCTCTTATATACATGGGCCTCACCTGGACTTGGTGACTGTAGTCCCACCTGGGCGTCATCTGGATGAAGTCACTGGTTCCCACTGGGACCCCTCCTGGACCTGGTGACTCAGGTCCTCCAATGGGTATCATGGGATCTGGTATCTCATTTCCACTTCGGGGCCTCACCTGGACCTAGTGATCTCGTCCCCCTCTGGGCCTCACCCTGACCTGGGGACTCTGGTCCCCACCTGGATATCACCAGAACCAGGTGACTCTGGTCCCCACCTAGGCTTCACCTGGGCCTGGAGACTCAGGTCCTCATATGGGCATCATGGGACCTGATTTCTTAGTTATACATCGGGGCCTCACCTGGACCTAGTGATTCTCGTCCCCCTGTGGGCCACACTATGACGTGCTGACTCTGGTCCCCACCTGGATATCACCAGTCCCGGGTGACTCGCCCCCTCTCTGACTCCCCCGGAGCTGGGGTCGCTGGTCTTCAAATGGGCCTCAACAGGACTTGGTGAATCTACTCCTCACTTAGGCCTCGTCTGGACCTTGTGACTCTTTTCGCACCTGGCATCAATGGGACATTGTTATTTTGTTCCACACCGGGGCCTCACCTGGACATGATAACTTTGCTCCACACTTTGGCCTCAACTGGTTATGATGACACTGGTCACCCCACCTTGTCCTCAATCTGGACCTGGTGACTGTGGTCCCCACCTGGGTCTCACCTGGACGTGGAGACTAAGTTCCCACATGAACCACACCTGGACCTGGTGACTGTGGTGTTCTTGTAGACTCACATTTACCTGGTGACTCTTGTCCCCACTAGGGCCTCACCTGGTTCTGGTGACTCTGGCCTGCAGGTTGGCCTCACCTGGACCTGGTGAGTGGGGATGCCACTTGGGCATCACCCATACCTGGTGACTCAGGTCACCACGTGGGCCTCTTGGACCTGGTGAATCTGGTCCGTACCTGGTCCTCTCCCAGACCCGGGGACTCTGGTCACCACCTGGGCCTCACCTGGACCTGGTGAACGAATCTGTTCCCCATCTGGACCTCACCCAGTCCTGGTGACTTTGTTCCCCACCTGGACCTGATTGCTGTGGACTCTTTCTTGGCCTCACCTGGACCTGGTGACTCTGATCCTATCTGCGCGTCACCCAGACCTGGTCACTCTGGTCCTCACCTGGGCATCATTGGTACCTGGTGACTCTGTTCCACACCTGAGCCTCACCTGGACATGATGACTCTGGAACCACTCTGGGCCTAACCCTGACCTGGTGACTCTGGTCTCCATCTGTATATCACCTGATCCAGGTGACTCTGGGACCCCTCTAGGCCTCAACCAGTTCTGGGGACTCTGGTCCTCAACTGGGCCTCACCTGGACCTAGTGAATATGCTCCATCTGGGCCTCAGTTGGACCTGGTGACTCTGGTCCCTACCTGGGCATCATCGGGACATGGATCCACTGCATGGCCTGCAGGTTGGCCTCAGCTGGACCTGGTAATGCTGGTCCCTACCTGGGCATCACCGGGACACGGTTCCTCTGCATAGCCTCCAGGTTGGCCTCACCTGGACCTAGTGAGCGGGGTTGCCACCTGGGGCTCACCCATACCTAGTGATATAGGTCCCCACGTGGGCCTCACTTGGACCTGGTGAATCTGGTCCCCACTGGGCCTCACCTGGACGTGGTGACACTTGTCACCACTGGGGACTCACCTGGACCTGCTTACTGTGGTCCACACCTGGGCCTCAATAGAACTGTTGACCATGGTCCCCAAGCCGGCCTCACATGGACCTGTTGCCTCTGATCCTCACTGGGGCCTCACGTGTACCTGGTTACTCTGGTCTTCACCTGGGCATCATTGGTCCTGGTGACTCTGTTCCACACCTGAGGCACCCCTGGACATGATGACTCTGGAACCTCTCTGGCTATCAACCTGACCTGGTGACTCTGGTCCCTATATGGATGTCACCTGGACCAGGGCATTATGGTACCACTCTGGGCTTCAACCACGTCTGGTGACTCTGGTCCTCAACTGGGCCTCACCTGGACCTAGTGAATATGCTCCATCTGGACCTCATTTGGACCTGGTGACTCTGGTCACTACCTGGGCATCATCGGGACATGGTTCCACTGCATGACCTGCAGGTTGGCCTCACTTGGACCTGGTAACTCTGGTCCCTACCTGGGCATCATCGGGACATGGTTCCACTGCATCGCCTGTAGGTTGGCCTCTCCTGGACCTGGTAACTCTCGTCCCTACCTGGGCATCTTTGGGACCTGGTTCCTCTGCATTGCCTGCAGGTTGGCCTCACCTGGACCGGGTGAGTGGGTTTGTCACCTGGGCCTCACCCTTGCCTAGTGACACAGGTCCCCACGTAGGCCTCACTTGGACCTGGTGAATCTGATCCTTACCTGGTGGTCACCCGGAACTGGTAACTCTGGTCACCACATGGGAATCACCTGGGCCTGATGAATCTGGTCCCCATCTGGGCCTCACCCAGTCCTGTTGACTTTCTTCCCCACCTGGACCATATTGCTGTCCACTCCTTCTTGGCTAACCTGGAACTGCTGACTCTGATTCTAACTGGGCCTCACCCAGATCTGGTGACTCTGGTCCTCACCTGTGGACCATTATGACCTGGATACTCTGTTCCACACCTGAGCCTCACCTGGATATGTTGACTCTGGATCCCCTCTGGGCCTCAGCCTGACATGGGGACTCTGGTCCCCATCTGGATGTCACCAGACCAGGTGAATCTGGTACCCCTCTAGGCCTCACCTAGACCTGGTGACTCTGGTCCTCAACTGGGCCTCAACGGGACCTAGTGAACATGCTCCCCACCTGCGCCACATCTGGGCCTGGTGACTCTGGTTCTACCTGGGCATCATTGGGCCATGGTTATTCTATTCCCAATTGGAGTGACCTGATCCTGGTAACTCTGGTCCTGACTTTGGCCTCTTCTGTACCAGGTGACTCTGGCTCCACCTGGGCCTCACCTGTAACTGGTGACTCTGATCCTAAGCATGGCCTCAACTGACCTGGTGACTGTGGTTCCCATCGGGACCTCACCCTGACCTCATGTCTCTGGTCCCACTTGGGCCTCACCAGGACCTGGTGTCTCTGCTACCCACCTGGGTAGCATCAGGATATGGTTACACTGTTCAATAATAGTGACCCAGCCGTACCTATTAACTCTGGTCTTCACCTGGGCCACACCTGGACATGGTGACACAGGTTCCCACCTGGGTCTCACCTGGACATGGTGAGTCGGATCCCTACCTGGTCCTCACCTATAACTGGTGATTCTCGTTCCCACATGGAGTTCATGTGGACCTGTTGGCCGCAGTGTTTCTAGCATCTTTTTTTTTAATTTTTATTTATTTATGATAGTCACAGAGAGAGAGAGAGGCAGAGACACAGGCAGAGGGAGAAGCAGGCTCCATGCACCGGGAGCCCGACGTGAGATTCGATCCCGGGTCTCCAGGATCGCGCCCTGGGCCAAAGGCAGGCGCCAAACCGTTGTGCCACCCAGGGATCCCATGTGTTTCAAGCTTCTCATGTACCTCGTGACTCTGGTCCCCACCAGTGCCTTACCGGGACCTGGTGAGTTTGGTTGCCACCTGCACCACACCTGGTCCTGGTGATTCTGGTCTGCACCTGAGACTACCCTGGATCTGGTGATGTGGTCCCCACCTGGGCTTCACCTGGATTTCGGGACTACGGTCCCCATCTGGGCCTCACCTGGCCCTGTTGACCATGGTCCTCCACTGGGAAAAATTGGGACCTGGTGACTGTGTTCCACAACTGGACCTCACCTGGACCAGGTAACCCTGCTCCCCCTCTGGGTCTCACCGTGCCCTAGTGACTGTGAAGTCCACTTTGGCTTGACTTGGACCTGCTGACCCTGGTTGCCACCTGCGCCTGACGTCGAACTGTTGACTCTGGTTCTTTCAAGGGCCTCTCCTGTACCTGGTGATCCTGGTCCCCACTGGGCCTCACCAGGACGTGGTGACTCTTGTCACCACTGGGGACTCTGGTCACCACATGGGAATCACCTGGGCCTGGTGAATCTGGTCCTCATCTGGGCCTCACCCAGTCCTGTTGACTTTCTTTCCCACCTGGACCTGATTGCTGTGGACTCCTTCTTGGCTAACCTGGAACTGCTGACTCTGATGGTAACTGGGCCTCACCCAGATCTGGTGACTCTGGTCCTCACCTGTGGACCATTATGACCTGGATACTCTGTTCCACACCTGAGCCTCACCTGGACATGATGTCTCTGGGACCTCTCTGTGCCTCACCCTGACCTGGTGATCTGGTCCCCATCTGGATGTCACCTGGACCAGGTGATTCTGGAACCCCTCTAGGCCTCAACCAGATCTGGTGACTCTTGTCCTCAAGTGGGCCTCACCTGGACCTAGTGAATATGCTTCATTTAGGCCTCATTTGGACCTGGTGACTACGGTCACTCACTGGGCATCATCGGGAAATGGTTCCACTGCATGGCCTGCTGGTTTGACTCACCTGGACCTGGTGACTCAGGTCCTCATATGGGCATCATGGGACCTGTGTTCTCAGTTCCACATCGGGGCCTCATCTGGACCTAGTGATTCTCGTCCCTCTCTGGGCCTCAAGCTGACGTGGTGACTCAGGTCCCCACCTGGATATCACCAGAACCGGGTGACAGTGGTCCCCCTGTGGGACTACCCGGAGCTGGGGACACTGGTCCTCAACTGGGCCTCAACAGGACCTGGTGAATCTACTCCTCACTATGCCTCGTCTGGATCTTGTGACTCTTTTCCCACCTGGCATCTTTGGGACATGGTTACTCTGTTCCCCACCTGGGCCTCACATGGACATGATAACTTTGCTCCACACTTTGGCCTCAACTGGTCCTGATGACTCTGGTCCCCCGACCTAGACCTCAATCTGGATCTGGTGACTAAGGTCCCCACCTGGGTCTCACCTATACCTGGTGACTCTTGTCCCCACATGAACCACACCAGGATCTGGTGACTGTGTTGTTCTTGTAGAATCACTTAACTGGTGACTCCAGTCCCCACTAGGTCCTCACGTGGATCGGGTGACTTGGCCTGCAAGTTGGCCTCACATGGACCTGGTTAGTGGGGATGCCACTTGGGCCTCACCCATACCTGGTGACTCAGGTCTCCACGTGGGCCTCTTGGACCTGGTGAATCTGGTCCTTACCTGGTCCTCTCCCAGACCCGGGTCTCTGGTCACCACCTGGGCCTCACCTGGACCTGTTGAATCTGCTCCCCATCTGGGCCTCACCCAGTCCTGGTGACTGTGTTCCCCACCTGGACCTGATTGCTGTGGACTCTTTCTTGGCCTCACCTGGAAGTGGTGACTCTGATCCTATCTGCCCGTCACCCAGATCTGGTCACTCTGGTTCTCACCTGTGGACCACTATGACCTGGACACTTTGTTCGACACCTGAGACTCACCTGGACATGATGACTCTGGAGCTTCTCTGGGCCTCACCTGACCTGGTGACTCTGGTCCCCATCTGGATGTCACCTGTACCAGGTGATTCTGGTACCCCTCTAGGACTCAACCAGATCTGGTGACTCTTGTCCTCAACTGGGCCTCACCTGGACCTAGTGAATATGCTCCATCTGGGACTCATTTGGAACTGGTGACTCTTGTCCCTTCCTGGGCATCATCGGGACATGGCTCCCCTGCATGACCTGCAGGTTGGCCTCACCTGGACCTGGTAACTCTGGTCCCTACCTGGGCATCATCGGGACATGTTTCCACTGCATGGCCAGCAGGTTGGCCTCACCTGGACCTGGTAACTCTAGTCCCTACCTGGGCATCATTGGGACATGGTTCCTCTGGATGGCCTGCAGGTTGCCCTCACCTGGACCTGGTAAATCTGGTCCCTACCTGGGCATCATCGTGACACGGTTCCTCTGCATTTCCTGCAGTTTGGCTTCACCTTGACCTGGTGAGTGGGGTTGCCACCTGTGCCTCACCCATACCTGTTGACGCAGGTCCCCACGTGGGCCTCACTTGGACCTGGTTAATATGGTCCTTACTTGGTCCTCACCCGGAACTGGTAACTCTGGTCATCATCTGGGAATCTCCTGGACCTTGTGAATCTGGCCCCCATCTGGGCCTCACCCAGTCCTGGTGACTTTGTTCCCCACCTGGACCTGATTGCTGTGAAATCCTTATTGGCCTCACCTGGAACTGGTGACTCTGATCCTAACTGGCCTCACCCAGATCTGGTGACTCTGTTCCTCACCTGTGGACCATTATGACCTGGATACTCTGTTCCACACCTGACCCTCACCTGGACATGATGACTCTGGATCCCCTCTGGGCCTCAGCCTGACATGGGGACTCTGGTCCCCATCTGGATATCACCAAGACCAGGTGAATCTGGTACCCCTCTATGCCTCAACTAGACCTGGTGACTCTGGTCCTCCACTGGGCCTCACCTAGACCTAGAGAATATGCTCCATCTGGGCCTCATTTGGACATGGTGATTCTTATACCTACCTCGGCATTACCGGGACATGGTTCCACTGCTTGCCCTGCAGGTGTGCCTCCCCTGGACCTGATAACTCTAGACCCCACCTGGGCATTCGGGACATGGTTCCTCGGCATGGCCTGCAGGTTGGCCTCACTTGGACCTAGTGAGTGGGGTTGTCACCTGAGACTCACCCATGCCTGGTGACACAGGTGCCCACGTGGGCCTCACTTGGACCTGGTGAATCTGGGCCTTACCTGGTCCTCACCCGGAACTGGTAACTCTGGTCACCACTTGGGAATCACCTGGACCTGGTGAATCTGGTCCCAATCTGGGCCTCATCCAGTCCTGGTGACTTTGTTCCCCACCTGGACCTGATTGCTGTGGACTCCTTCTTGGCCTCACCTGGAACTGGTGAGTCTGATCCTATTACGCGTCACCCAGACCTGGTGACTCTGGTCCTCACCTGGGCATCATTGGTACCTGGTGACTCTGTTCCACACCTGAGCCTCACCTGGACATGATGACTCTGCAACCACTCTGGGCCTCACCCTGTCCTGGTGACTCTGGTCCCCATCTGGATGTCACCTGTACCAGGTGATTCTGGTTCCCCCTAGGCCTCAACCAGATCTGGTGACTCTGGTCCTCAACAGGGCCTCAACTGGACCTAGTGAATATGCTTCATCTGGGCCTCATTTGGACCTGGTGACTCTGGTCCCTACCTGGGCATCATCGGGACATGGTTCTACTGCATGGCCTGCAGATTGGCCTGACCTGGACCTGGTAACTCTGGTCCCTACCTGGGCATCATCGGAACACGGTTCCTCTGCATTGCCTGCAGATTGGCCTCACCTGGACCTGGTGAGTGGGGTTGCCACCTGGGTCTCACACATACATGGTGACACAGGTCCCCACGTGGGCCTCACTTGGACATGGTGAATCTGGTCCTTACCTGGTTCTCTCCGAGACCCGGGATCGCTGGTCCCCAACACGGCCTCACCTGGACCTGTTGAATGTGGTCCCCATCTGGGCCTCACCCAGTACTGGTGACTTTGTTCCCCACTTGGACCTGATTGCTGTGGACTCTTTCTTGGCCTTACCTGGAACTGGTGACTCTGATCCTATCTGCGCGTCACCCAGACCTGGTGACTCTGGTCCTCACCTGGGCATCACTGCTACCTGGTGACTCTGTTCCACACCTGAGCCTCACCTGGACATGGTGACTCTGGAACCTCTGGGCCTCACCCTGACCTGGTGACTCTGGACCCATCTGGATGTCACCTGGACCAGGTGATTCTGGTACCCCTCTAGGCCTCAACCAGGTCTGGTGACTCTGGTCCTCAACTGGGCCTTACCTGGACCTATTGAATATGCACCATCTGGGCCTCATTTGGACCTGGTGACTCTCTTCCCTACCTGGGCATCATCGGGACATGTTTCCACTGCATGGCCTTTAGGTTGGCCGCACCTGGACCTGGTAACTGTGGTTCTACCTGGGCATCATCGGGACGTGGTTACTCTATTCCCAGTGGGACTGACCTGATCGTGGTAACTCTGGTCCTGACTTTGGCCTCTTCTGTGCCATGTGACTCTGGCTCCCCCTGGACCTCACCTGTAAGTGGTGACTCTGATCCTAATCATGGCCTCACCTGACCTGGTGACTGTGGTTTCCATCGGTACCTCACCTGGTCCTCATGTCTCTGGTCCCAACTGGGACTCACCAGGACCTTGTATCTGGTACCCACCTGAGTAGCATCAGGATATGGTTACACTGTTCACTAACAGTGACCCGGCCGGACCTATTAACTCTCGTCTTCACCTGGTCCACTCTTGGACATGGTGACCCTGGTTCCCACCTGGGTCTCACCTGGACATGGTGACTCAGATCCCCACCTTGTCCTCACCTGTAACTTGTAATTCTCGTCCCCACATGGACATCATGTGGACCTGGTGGCTGCAGTGTTTCTAGCTTCTCATGTACCTCGTGACTCTGGTCCCCACCAGGGCCTCACTGGGACTTGGTGAGTGTGGTTCCCACCTGCACCTCACCAGGACCTAGTGATTCTGGTCTCCTCCTAAGACTACCCTGGATCTGGTGACGGTGGTCCCCACCTGGGCTTCACCTGAACTTGGGGACTCCGGTCCCCATCTGGGCCTCAACTGGCCCTGTTGACCATGGTCCTCAACTGGGCAAAATTGGGACCCGGTGACTGCGTTCCACAACTGGAACTCACCTGGACAAGGTGACTCTGGTCCCCCTCTGGGTCTCACTGTGCCCTAGTGACTGTGAACCGAACTTTGGCCTGACTTGTACCTGCTGACCCTGGTTGCCACCTGCGCCTGACCTCGAAATGTTGACTCTGGTTCTCTCAAGGGCCTCCCCTGCACCTGGTGACCTGGTCCCCAATTGGGCCTCACCTGGACGTGGTGACTCTTGTCACCACCGGGGACTCACCTAGACATGATTACTGTGTTCCACACCTGGGCCTCAGGTAGACCTGTTGACCATGGTCCCCAAGCCGACCTCACGTGGACCTTTTGGCTCTGATCCCCGCCGGGGCCTCACGTGTATCTGGTAACACTGATCCTCACCTGGGCCTCATCTGGACTTAGTGACTCTGGTCCCCACCTGGGCTTCACCTGGATCTGGTGACTCTGGTCCCCACCTGGACTTCACCTGGATCTGGTGACTCTGGTCCCCACCTGGACCTCTCCTGGATCTGGTGACTCTGGTCCTCAGATTGGCCTCACTTGGACTGGTGTCTCTCGTCCCCACTTTGATCTAACTCAGAACTGCTGAATCTTGCCCCACCTAGGTCGCACCCAGACCTGGTGACTCTTGTCCTCAATTCGACCTGATGAATCTGGTCCTGACGTGGGGCTCACATGGACCTGGGACTCAGCTGGATAGAGTGGCTCTGGTTCCCACAAGGGGCACACCTGATACTGGTGATTGTGGTCTTATTCTATGCCTCACCAGGACCTAGTGATTCTGTTCCCCATCTGGGCCTGCATGGCCTTAGTGACTCTGGTCCTCACCCAGGCATCATTGGGACCTGGATACTCTATTCAACTTCTCGGCCTCACTTTGACCAGGGACCTCTGGTCCCATTAGGCCTCAAACTAAACTGGTTACTCTGGTTCCCCTCTGGGCCTCACCCTTATCTGGTGACTCTGGTCACCCCTTGGGCTTCACGTGGGCCTGGTGAATCTGGTCCTTAGAAGGTCCGCATCTGGATCTGTTGACTGGTGGCCACCTGGGCCTCACCTGGCCTTGGTGAATCCTGTTGCCACCTGCGCCTCACCTGGACCTTGTGACTCTGGTCCCACCTGGGCGTCACCTGGACGAGGTGATCGGTTCCCACAGTGACCTCACCTGGACCTGGTGACTCAGGTCCTCATATGGGCATCATGGGACCAGGGTTCTCAGTTCCACATCGGGGTCTCATCTGGACCTAGTGATTCTCGTCCCCCTCTGGGCCTCACCCTGACGTGGTGACTCTGGTCCCCACCTGGATATCTCCAGAACCGGGTGACACTGGTCCCCCCTCTGGGACTCACCCGGAGCTGGGGACACTGGTCCTCAACTGGGCCTCAACAGGACCTGGTGAATCTACTCCTCACTAAGGCCTCGTCTGGACCTTGTGACTCTTTTCCCACCTGGCATCAATGGGACATGGTTACTCTTCCCCAGCTGGGCCTCACATGGACATGATAACTTTGCTCCACACTTTGGCCTCAACTGGTCCTGATGACGCTGGTCCCCCCACTTAGGCCTCAATCTGGACCTGGTGACTCTGGTCCCCAGCTTGGTCTCATCTGGACTGGTGACTCTGGTTCCCACATGAACCACAACTGGACCTGGTGACTGTGGTGTTCTTGTAGACTCATATTTACCTGGTGACTCCGGTCCCCACTTGGTCCTCACATGGATCTGGTGACTCTGGCCTGCAGGTTGGCCTCAACTGGACCTGGGGAGTGGGGTTGCCACCTGGGCCTCACCCATACCTGGTGACTCAGGTCCCACGTGGGCCTCTTGGACCTGGTGAATCTGGTCCTTATCTGGTCCTCTCCCAGACCCGGGGACTCTGGTCCCCAACTGGGCCTAACCTGGACCTGGTGAATCTGGTCCCCATCTGGGACTCACCCAGTCCTGGTGACTTTGTTCCCCACCTGGACCTGATTGCTGTGGACTCTTTCTTGGCCTCACCTGGAAATGGTGACTCTGATCTTATCTGCGCATCCCCTAGACCTGGTGACTCTGTTCCTCACCTGGGCATCATCGGGACATGGTTCCATTGCATGAACTGCAGGTTAGCATCACCTGGACCTGGTAATTCTGTTCCCTACCTGGGCATCATCGGGACATGGTTCCACTGCATGGCCTGCAGGTTCGACTCACCAGGACCTGGTTACTCTGGGCCCTACCGGGGCACCATTGGGACATGATTCCACTGCATGGCCTGCAGGTTGGCCTCACCTGGACCTGGTAACTCTGGTCCCTACCTGGGCATCATCGGGACACGGTTCCTCTGCAAGGCCTACAGGCTGGCCTCACCTGGACCTGGTGAGTGTGGTTGACACCTGGGACTCACCCATACCTGATGAACCAGGTCCCCACGTGGGCCTCTTGGATCTGGTGAATCTGGTCCTTACCTGGTCCTCTCCCAGACACGGGGACTCTGGTCACCACCTGGGCCTCACCTGGACCTGGTGAATCTCGTCCCCCTCTGGGACTCACCCAGTCCTGGTGAGTTTGTTCCCCACCTGGACCTGATTGCTGTAAAACTCTTTCTTGGCCTCACATGGAACTGGTGACAGTGATCCTATCTGCGCGTCACCCAGATCTTGTGACTCTGGTCCTCACCTGGGCATCATTGGTAACTGGTGACTCTGTTCCACACCTGAGGCTCACCTGTACATGATGACTCTGGAACCACTCTGGGCCTCACCCTGACCTGGTGACTCTGGTCCCCATTTGGATGTCACCTGGTCCAGTTGATTCTGGTACCCCCTCTAGGCCTCAACCATATCTGGTGTTTGTGATCCACAACTGGGCCTCACCTACACCTAGTGAATATGCTCCATCTGGCCCTCATTCGGACCTGGTGACTCTGATCCCTACCTGGGCATTATCGGGACATGGTTCCATTGCTTGTCCTGCAGGTTATCCTCACCTAGACCTGGTAAATCTGGTTCCTACCTGGGCATCATCGGGACATGTTCCACTGCATGGCCTGCAGGTAGGCCTCACCTGGACCTGAGAACTCTAGTCCCTACCTGGGCATCATCAGGACATGGTTCCTCTCAATGGCCTGCAGGTTGGCCTCACCTGGACCTGGTGAGAGGGGTTGTCTCCTGGGCCTCACCCATGCCTGGTGACACAGGTCCCCACGTGGGCCTCCCTTGGACCTGGTGAATCTGGTCCTTACCTGGTCCTCACCCGGAACTCGTAACTCTGTTCACCACCTGGGCCTCACCTGGACCTGGTGAATCTGGTCCCCATCTGGGCCTCACGCTGTCCTCGGGACTTTGTTCCCCACCTGGACCTGATGGCTGTGGACTCATTCTTGGCCTCACCTGGAACTGGTGACTCTGATCCTATCTGCGCCTCACCCAGACCTGGTGACTCTGGTCCTCACCTGGGCATCTTTGATACCTGGTGACTCTGTTCCACACCTGAGCCTCACCTGGACATGATGACTCTGGATCCCCTCTGGGCCTCACGCTGACGTGGTGACTCTGGTCCCCATCTGGATGTCACCTACACCAGGTGAATCTGGTACCCCTCTAGGCCTCAACTAGACCTGGTGACTCTGGTCCTCACCTGGGCCTCACGGGGACCTAGTGAATATGCTCCCCAACTGTGCCTCATCTGGACCTGGTGACTCTGGTTCTACCTGGGCATCATCGGGACATGGTTATTGTATTTTCTACTGTGACTGACCTGATCCTGGTAACTCTGGTCCTGATTTGGCCTCTTCTGTACCAGGTGACTCTGGGTCCACCTTGGGTTCACCGGTAACTGGTGATTCTGATTCTAAGCGTGGCCTCACCTAACCTGGTGACTGTGGTTCCCATCGGGATATCACCTGGACCTCATGTCTCTGGTCCCACCTGGGCCTCAACAGGACCTGGTGTCTCTGGTACCCACCTGGGTAGCATCAGGATACGGTTTACACTGTTCACTAACAGTGACCAATCGGGACCTATTAACTCTGGTCTTCACCTGGGCCACAGCTGGACATGTTGACACAGGTTCCCACCTGGGTCTCACCTTGACATGGTGAGTCGGATCCACAAATGGTACTCCCCTGTAACTGGTGATTCTCGTTCCCACATGGACACCATGTGGACCTGGTGGCTGCAGTGTTTTTAGCTTCTCATGTACCTCGTGACTCTGGTCCCCACCAGGGCCTCACCGGGACCTGGTGAGTGTGGTTGCCACATACACCTCAACCTGGACCTGGTGATTCTGGTCTAAACCTGAGACTGCCCTGGATCTGGTGACTGTGTTCCCCACCTGGGCTTCACCTCCTTTGGGGACTCCAGTCTCCATCTGGGCCTCACCTGACCCCTGTTTACCATGGTCTAAACTGGGTAAAATTGGGACCCGGTGACTGCGTTCCACAACTGGACCTCACGTGGACCAGGTGACTCTGGTCCCCCACTGGGTCTCACCGTGCCCTGGTGACTGTGAACCCCACATTGGCCTGACTTGGACCTGCTGACTCTGGGTTGACACCTGCGCCTGACCTCGAACTGTTGCCTCTGGTTCTTTCAAGGGTCTCCCCTGTACCTGGTGATGCCTGGTCCCCTCCTGGGACTCACCTGGACGTGGTGACTCTTGTCACCACCGGGGACTCACCTGGACCTGCTTACTGTGTTCCACTCCTGGGCCTAAGTAGACTGTTGACCATGGTCCCCAAGCCGGCCTCACATTGTCCTGTTGCCTCTGATCCCACCGGGGCCTCACGTGTACCTGGTAACTCTGGACCTCACCTGGGCCTCACCTTGACCTAGTGACTCTGGTCCCTACCTGGGCTTCACCTGGATCTGGTGACGCTGGTACCCACCTGGTCTCACTTGGATCTGGTGACTCTGGTCCCCACCTGGACCTCTCCTGGTCCTGGTGACTCTCTTTCCAACATGGACCTCACCTGGATCTGGTGACTCTGGTCCTCAGTTTGGCCTCACCTGGACCTGGTGTCTCTCTTCCCCACTTTGACCTAACTCAGACCTGCTGAATCTTGCCCACATAGGCCGCACCCAGACCTGGTGACTTTTCTCACCAGGTATGCCTCAATTCGACCTCCTGAATGTGATCCTCACGTGGGCCCTCACATGACCTGGGACTCAGCTGGATAGAGTGGCTCTGGTTCCCACAAGGGGCTCACCCCATACTGGTGACTGTGGTCTTATTCTATGCCTCACCAGTACCTAGTGATTCTGTTCCCCATCTGGGCCTTGCATGGCCTTTGTGACTCTGTCCTCACCCAGGCATCATTGGGACCTGGATACTCTAATCCACACCTGGGCCTCAATTTGACCAGGGACCATCATGTCCCATTCTAGGCCTCAAACTAAACCTGGTTACTCGGGTTATCCCTCTGGGCCTCACCCTTACCTGGTGACCCTGGTCACCACTTGGGCTTCACTGGCCTGGCGAATATTGTCCTTAGCTTGTCTGCACCTGGATGTGTGGACTGGTCGCCACGTGGGCCTCACCTGGACTTCGTGAATCCTGTTTCCACCTGCGACTCACCTGGACCTTGTGACTGTGGTCCCACCTGGACCTCTACTGGATCTCGTGTCTCTGGTTCCCATATGGGGGCTCTCCTGGACCTGGTTCCTGTGGTCTCCATCTGCCTCACCTGGAACACAATGACTCTGATCCATATTTGGGCTTCTCCTAGACCTGTTGATATGGTCCTTACATGGGCATCATTGGGACCTGGATACTCTCTTATATACCTGGGTCCTCACCTGACCCTGGTGACTGTGGTCCCAACTGGGCCTCACCTGGACGAGGTGACTGGTTCCCACAGTGACCTCACCTGGACCTGCTGAGTCAGGTCGTCATATGGGCATCATGGCACCTGTTTTCTCAGTTCCACTTCGGGGCCTCACCTGGACCTAGTGATTCTCGTCCCACTCGAGCCCCACCCTGACGTGAAAGACTCTGGTCCCCACCTGGATATCACCAGAACCGGGTAACTCTGGTCCCCTCTGGGACTCACCCGGAGCTGGGTACACTGGTCCTCACCTGGGCCTCAAAAGGACCGGTGAATCGACTCCTCACTTAGGCCTCATCTGGACTGTCTGACTCTATTCCCACGTGGCATCAATGGGACATGGTTACCTCTGTTCCCCACATGGTCCTCACGTGGACATGATAACTTGGCTCCACACTTTGGCCTCAATTGTTCCTGATGACCTGGTCCCCCCCACCTAGGCCTCACTCTGGACCTGGTGACTGTGGGTCCCCACCTGGGTCCTCACCGGACCTGGTGACACTCGTTCCAACATGAACCAGACCTAGACCTGGTGACTGTGGTGTTCTTGTAGACTCACATTTACCTGGTGACCTCCGGTCCCCACTAGGGACCTCACCTGGATCTGGACACTGGCCTGCAGGTTGGGCCCTCTCCTTGACCTGGTGTGTTGGGGTTTTGTCGCCTGGGCCTCAACCCATACCTGGCGACTCAGGTTCCCCCACGTTGGCCTCTTGGACCTGGTGAATCTGGTCCTTACCTGTCCTCTCCCAGACCCGGGGACTCTTGGCACCACCTGGGGCCTCACCTGGGCCTGGTGAACTTGGTCCCCATCTGGGCCTCACCCAGTCCTGGTGATTTTGTTTCCCCAACTGGACCTGATTGCTGTGGACTCCTTCTTGGCCTCACCTGGAACTGGTGACTCTGATCCTAACTGGGCCTCATCCAGATCTGGTGACTCTGGTCCTCACCTGTGGAACATTATGACCCTGTATACTCTGTTCCACACCTGAGCCTCACCTGGACATGATGACTCTGGATCCCCTCTGGGCCTCAGCCTGACATGGTGACCCTGTCCCCTTCTGGATGTCCACCTAGACCAGGTGAATCTGGTACCACTCTAGGCCTCAACTTGACCTGGTGACTCTGATCCTCAACTGGGCCTCACGGGGACCTAGTGAACATGCTTCCCAACCTGCGCCTCATCTGGACCTGGTGACTCTTGGTTCTACCTGGGGCAATCATCGGGACATGGTTAATCTATTCCCCCCTGGGACTGACCTGATGCTGGGTAACTCTGGTCCTGACTTTGGCCTCTTCTCTACCAGGTAACTCTAGCTCCACCTGGGCCTCACCTGTAACTGGTGACTCTGATCCTAAGCATGGCCTCACCTGACCTGGAGACTGTGGTTCTCTTCGGGACCTTACCTAGACCTCTTGTCTCTGGTCCCACCTAGCCTCAACAGGGCCTGGGTGTCTCTGTTACCCACCTGAGTAGCAATCAGGATATGGTTACAAACTGTTCACTAACAGTGACCCAGCCGACCTATTAACTCTGGTCTTCACCTGGGCCACACCTGGACATGGTGACACTGGTTCCCACCTGGGTCCTCACCCTGGACATGGTGATTCGGATCCCCACCTGGGTCTCACCTGTAACTGGTGATTCTCCTTCCCACATGGACATCATGTGGAACCTGGTGGCTGCAAATGTTTCTAGCTTCTCATGTACCTCGTGACCTCTGGTCCCCACCAGGGCCTAACGGGGGACCTGGTGAGTGTGGTTGCCACCTGCAAACTCACCTGGACCTGTTGATTCTGGTCTGCACCTGAGACTACCCCAGGATCTGGTGACTGTGGTCCCCCACCTGGGCTTCACATGGATTTGGGGACTCTGGTCCCCATGTGGGGCTTCACCTGGCCCTGTTGACCATGGTCCTCAATTGGGCAAAATTGGGACCCCGGTGACTGTGTTCCACAACTGGACCTCACCTGGACAAGGTGACTCTGGTCCCCCTCTCGGTCTCACTGTCCCTAGTGACTGTGAACCCCACTTTGGCCTGATTTGGACCTGCTGACCCTGGTTGCCACCTACGCCTGACCTCAAACTGTTGACTCTGGTTCTCTCAAAGGCCTACCCTGTACCTGGTGATCCTGGTCCCCATTGGGGCCTCAACTGGACGTGGTGACCCTTGTCACCACTGGGGACTCAACTGGACCTGATTACTGTGTTCCACACCTGGGCCTCAAGTACACTTCTGACCATGGTCCCAAGCCGGCCTCACGTGTCCTTTGGCTCTGATCCCCGCCGGGGGCTCACCTGTGTATCTGGTAACTCTGATCCTCACCTGGGCCTCAACTGGAACTGGTGACTCAGGGTCCCACCTGCGCTCACCTGGATCTAGTGACTCTGGTCCCCACCTGGACCCCTCCTGGACCTCGTGACTCTCTTCCAACATGGACCTCACCTGGATCTGGTGACTCTGGTCCTCAGTTTGGCCTCACCTGGACCTGGTGTCTCTCGTCCCCACTTTGACCTAACTCAGAACTGCTGAATCTTGCCCCACCTAGGCCGCACCCAGAACCTGGTGACTCTTGTCTCCAGCTATGCCTCAATTCGACCTGATGAATCTGGTCATGACGTGGGGCCTCACAGGGACCTGGGACTCAGCTGGATAGAGTGGCACTGGTTCCCACAGGGGAACACCTGATACTGGTGATTGTGGTCTTATTCTATGCCATCACCAGGACCTAGTGATTCTGTTCCCCAACTGGGCCTGCATGGCCCTAGTGACTCTGGTCCTCACCCAGGCATCATTGGGACCTGGATACTCTATTACACAACTGGGCCCTCACTTTGACCAGGGACCCTCTGGTCCCATTCTTGGGCCTCAACTAAACTGGTTACTCCTGGTACCCCCTCGGGGCCCTCACCCATACATGGTGACTTCTGGTCACCCCCTTGGGCTTCATTTGGCCCTGTGAATCTGGTCCTTAGCTGGTCCGCATCTAGATCTGGTGACTGGTGGCCACCTGGGCCTCACCTGGACTTGGTGAATCCTGTTGCCACCGTTCGCCTCACCTGGACCTTGTGACTGTGGTCCCATCCATGGACCTCACCTGGATATATGGTGGCTCTGGTTCCCATATGGAGCTCTCCTGACCTGGTTCCTGTGGTCTCCATCTGACCTACACCTGGAACACAATGACTCTGATCCATATTTGGTCCTCTCCGGGACCTGTTGACTCTGGTCCTTACCTGGGCATCATTGGGACCTGGATACTCTCTATATACCTGGGCCTCACCTGGACCTCGTGACTGTGGTCCCACCTGGGCCTCACCCTGGACGAGGTGACTGGTTCCCACAGGGACCCGTCACCTGTACCTGGTGACTCAGGTCCTCATATGGGCAAAAAATGGGACCAGGTTTCTCAGTTTCCACATCGGGGTCTCATCTGGACCTAGTGATTCTTCGTCCCCCTCTGGGCCTCACCCTGACGTGGTGACTCTGGTCCCCACCTGGATATCACCAGAACCCGGGTGACATACCCGAAGCTGGGGACACTGTTCCTCATCTGGGCCTCAACAGGACCTGGTGAATCTACTCCAAACTTAGGCTTCGTCTGGACCTTGTTCACTCTTTTTCCCACCTGGCATCATGGGACATTGTTACTCTGTTACTCTGTTCCCCACCTGGGCCTCACCTGGACATGATGAACTTGCTGCACACTTTGGCCTCAACTGGTGCTGATGACTCTCGTCCCCCAACCTAGGCCTCAATCTGGACTGGTGACTGTCGTCCCAACCTGGTTCTCAGCTGGACCTGGTGACTCCCGTTCCCACATGAACCAGACCTGGACCTGGTGACTGTCGTGTTCTTGTAGACTCACATTTACCTTGTGACTCCCGTCCCCACTAGGGCCTCACCTGGATCTGGTGACTCTGGCCTGCAGGCTGGCCTCACCGGGACCTGGTGAGTGGAGTTGCCACCTCGGACTTACCCATACCTGGTGACTCAGGTCCCACGTTGTCCTCTTGGACTGGTGAATCTGGTCCTTACCTGTTCATCTCCCAGAACCGGGGACTCTGGTCACCACCTGGGCCTCACCTGTACCTGGTGACTCTGATCCCCATCTGGGCCTCACCCAGTCCTGGTGACTTTGTTCACCACCTGGACCCGATTGCTGTGGACTCATACTTGGCCTCACCTGAAACTGGTGACTCTGATCCTATCTGCGCGTCACACAGACCTTGTGACTCGGGTCCTCAACTTGACCTAACCGGGACCTAGTGAATATGCTCCCCATCTGCACCTCATCTGGACCTGGTCACTCTGGTTCTACCTGGGCATCATCGGGACATGGTTACTCTATTCCACACTGGGACTGACCTGATGCTGGTAACTCTGGTCCTGACTTTGGCCTCTTCTGTACCAGGTGACTCTGGCTCCACCTGGGCCTCACCTGTAACTGGTGAATCCTGTTGCCACCTGCGCCTCACCTGGACCTTGAGACTGTGGTCCCACCTGGACCTCACCTGGATCTGGTGGCTCTGGTTCCATATGGGGCTCTCCTGGACCTGGGTCCTGTGGTCTCCATCAGGCCTCACCTGGAACACAATGACTCTGATCCATATTTGGGCCTCTCCAGGACCTGTTGTCTCTGGTAAGTAATTGGGCATCATTGGGACCTGGATACTCTCTTATATCCCTGGGCCTCACCTGGACCTGTTCACTGTGGTCACACCTGGGCCTCACCTGGACCTGGTGACTGTGGTCCCACCTGGGCCTCTCCTGGACGGGGTGACTGGTTCCCACAGGGACATCACCTGGACCTGGTGACTCAGGTCCTCATATGGGCATCTTGGGACCTGGTTTCTCAGTTCCACATCGGGGCCTCACCTGGACCTAGTGATTCTCGTCCTCCTCTGGGCCTCACCCTGACGTGGTGACTCTGATCCCCACCTGGAAATCACCAGAACCGGGTGACGCACACGAAGCTAGGGACACTGGTCCTCAGCTGGGCCTCAACAAGACCTGTGAATCTACTCCAAACTTAGGCTTCGTCTGGACCTTGTGACTCTTTTTCCACCTGGCATCAATGGGACATGGTTACTCTGTTCCCACCTGGGCCTCACCTGGACATGATAACTTTGCTGCACACTTTGGCCTCAACTGGTCCTGATGACTCTCGTCCTCCAACCTAGGCCTCAATCTGGACCTGGTGACTGTCGTCCCCAACTGGGTCTCAGCTGGACCTGGTGACTCCCGTTCCCACATCAACCACACCTGGACCTGGTGACTGTGGTGTTCTTGTAGACTCACATTTACCTTGTGACTTCCGTCCCCACTAGGGCCTCACCTGGATCTGGTGACTCTGACCTGCAGGGTGCCTCACCTGGACCTGGTGAGTGGGGGTTGCCACCTCAGACTCACCCATACCTGGTGACTCAAGTCCCCACGTGGGCCTCTTGGACCTGGTGAATCTGGTCCTTACCTGGTCGTCTCCCAGACCCGGGGACTCTGGTCACCACCTGGGCCTCACCTGGACCTGGTGACTCTGATTCCCCATCTGGGCCTCACCAGTCCTGGTGACTTTGTTCCCCACCTGGACCCGATTGCTGGTGGACACTTACTTGGCCTCACCTGTAACTGGTGACTCTGATCCTATCTGCGCGTCACACAGACCTGGTGACTCTAGTCCTCACCTGGGCATCATTGGTACCTGGTGAATCTGTTCAACACCTGAGCCTCACCTGGACATGAATGAACTCTGGAACCTCTCTGGGCCTCACGCTGTCTTCGTGACTCTGGTCCCCATCTTGATTACACCTAGACCAGGTGATTCTGGTACCCCTCTAGGCCTCAACCAGATCTGGTGACACTGGTCCTCAACTGGGCCTCAGCTGGACCTAGTGAATATGCTCCATCTGGGCCTCATTTGGACCTGGTGACTCTGGTACCTACCTGGGCATCATCGGACATAGTTCGACTGCATGGCCAGCAGGTTGGACTCACGGGACTTGGAAATTCTAGGCTCTACCTGGGCATTATCGGGACATGTTCCCTCTGCATGGCCTGCAGGTTGGCCTTACCTGGACCTGGGGAGTGGGGTTGCCACCTGGGCCTCACCCAGGCATGGTGACACAGGTCCCCACGTGGGCCTCATTTGGACCTGGTGAATCTGGTCCTTACCTGGTCCTCACCCGGAATTGGTAAGTCTGGTCACCACCTGGGAATCACGTGGTCCTGGTGAATCTGGTCCCCATCTGGGCCTCACCCATTCCTGGTGACTTTGTTCCCCACCTGGACCTGATTGCTGTGGACCCTTTTTTGGCCTCACCTGGAACTGGTGACTCTGATCCTATCTGTGCGTCACCCAGATCTGGTCACTTTGGTCCTCACCTGTGGACCATTATGACCTGGATACTCTGTTCCACACCAGAGGCTCCCCTCGACATTATGATTCAGGAACCTCTCTGGGGCTCACCCTGACCTGGTGACTCTGGTCCCCATCTGGATGTCACCTGAACCAGGTGATAATGGTACCCCTATAGGCCTCAACTTGACTGGTGACTCTGGTCCTCAACTGGGCCTCACCGAAACCTAGTGAACATGCTCCACACCTGCGCGTCATTTGGACCTGGTGACTCTGGTTCTACCTGGGCATCATCGGGACATGGTTACTCTACTCCCCAATGGGACTGACCTGATCCTGGTAACTCTGGTCCTGACTTTGGCCTCTTCTGTACCAGGTGATTCTGGCTCCACCTGGGCCTCACCTGTAACTGGTGACTCTGATCCTATGCATGGCCTCACCTGACCTGGTGACTGTGGTTCCCATCGGGACCTCACCTCGACCTCATGTCTGGTCCCACCTGGGCCTAACCAGGACCTGGTGTCTCTGGTACCCACCTGGGTAGCATCAGGATATGGTTACACTGTCAGTAACAGTGACCCAGCCGAACCTATTTACTCTGGCCTTCACCTGGGCCACACCTGGACATGGTGACACTGGTTCCCACCTGGGTCTCACCTGGACATGGTGAGTCAGATCCCCACCTGGTCCTCACCTGTAACTGGTGATTCTCATTCCCACATGGACATCATGTGGACCTGGTGGCTGCAGTGTTTCTAGATTCTCATGTACCTCGTGACTCTGGTCCCTACTAGGGCCTCACGGGACCTGGTGAGTGTGGTTGCCACCTGCACCTCACCTGGACCTGGTGATTCTGGTCTGCACCTGGACTACCCTGGATCTGGTGACTGTGGTCCCCACCTGGGTTTCACCTGGATTTGGGGACTCCGTCCCCATCTTGGGCTCACCTGGCCCTGTTGACCATGGTCCGCAACTGGGCAAATTTGGGAACCGGTGACTGTGTACCACAACTGGACCTCACCTGGACCAGGTGACTCTGGTCCCCCCTCTGTGTCTCACCGTACCCTAGTGACTGTGAACCCCACTTTGGCCTGACTTGGACCTGCTGACCCTGGTTGCCACCTGCGCCTTTCCTCAAACTATTGACTCCTGTTCTTTTTAGGGCCTCCCCTGTACCTGGTGATCCTGGTCCCCACCTGGGCCTCATCTGTACATGGTGACCTTTGTCACCACCGGGGACTCACCTGGACCTGGTTCCTGTGTTCCACACCTGGGCCTCAAGTAAACCTGTTGACCATGGTCCCCAAGCCGGCCTCACATGGACCTGTTGCCTCTGATCCCTACCGGGGCTTCACGTGTACCTGGTAACTCTGGTCCTCACCTGGGCCTCATCTGGACCTAGTGACTCTGGTCCCCACCTGGGCTTCACCTCGATCTGGTGACTCTGGTCCCCACTTGGACCTCTCCTGGACCTGGTGACTCTCTTTCCAACATGGACCTCACCTGGATCTGGTGACTCTGGTCCTCAGTTTGGCCTCACCTGGACCTTGTGTCTCTCGTCCCCACTTTGACCTAACTCAGAACTGCTGAATTTTGCCCCACATATGCCGCACCAGACCTGGTGACTTCTCCTCAGCTATACCTCAATTCGACCTGATGAATCTGGTCCTCACGTGGGCCTCACATGGACCTGGGACTCAGTTGGATAGAGTGGCTCTGGTTCCCCCAAGGGGCTCATCTGACACTGCTGACTGTGGTCTTATTCTGTGCCTCACCAGGAACTAGTGATTCTGTTCCCCATCTGGGCCTGCATGGCCCTATTGACTCTGGTCCTCACCCAGGCATCACTGGACCTGGATACTCTATTCCACACCTGGGCCTCACCTTTGACCAGGGACCTTTGGTCCCATTCTGGGCCTCAAACTAAACTGGTTACTCTGGTTCCCCCTCTGGGCCTCACCCTTACCTGGTGATTCTGGTCACCCCTTTGGCTTCATTGGGCCTGGTGAATCTGGTCTTTAGCAGGTCCACACCTGGATCTGGTGACTGGTCGACACTTGGGCCTCACCTGGACTTGGTGAATCCTGTTGCCACCTGCGCCACACCTGGACCCTGTGACTGTGGTTCCACCTGGACCTCACCAGGACCTGGGGTCTCTGGTACCCACCTGGGTAGCATCAGAATATGGTTACACTGTTCACTAACAGTGAACCAGCCGGCCCTATTAACTCTGGTCTTCACCTGGGACACACCTGGACATGGTGACACTCCTTCCCACCTGGGTCTCACCTGGAAATTGTGAGTCAGATCCCCACCTGGTCCTAACCTGTAACTGGTGATTCTCGTTCCCACATGGACATCATGTCGACCTGGTGGCTGTAGTGTTTCTAGTTTGTCATGTACCTCGTGACTCTGGACCCCACCAGGGCCTCACCGGGACCTGGTGAGTGTGGTTGCCACCTGCACCTCACCTGGACCTGGTCATTCTGGTCTGTACCTGAGACTACCCTGGATCTGGTAACTGTGGTCCCCACCTGGGCTTCACCTGGATTTGGGGACTCCGGTCCCCATCTTGGCCTCACCTGGCCCTGTTGACCATGGTCCTCAACTGGGCAAAAATTGGGACACGGTGACTGTGTTCCACAACTGGACCTCACCTGGACCACGTGACTCTGCTCTCCCTCTGGGTGTCACCATGCCCTAGTGACTGTGAACCCCACTTTGCCTGACTTGGCCCTGCTGACCCTGGTTGAAACCTGCGCCTGACCTCGAACTGTTGACTCTGGTTCTTTCAAGGGCCTCCCCTGTACCTGGTGATCCTGGTTCGCAACTGGGCCTCAACTGGACGTGGTGACTCTTGTCACCACTGGGGACTCACCTGGACCTGCTTCTGTGTTCCACACCTGGGCCTCTAGTGGACCTGTTGACCATGGTTCCCAAGCCGGCCTCACATGGACCTGTTGCCTCTGATCCCCACCGGGGGCCTCACGTGTACCTCGTAACTCTTGTCCTCACCTGGGCCTCATCTGGACCTAGTGACTCTGCTCCCCACCTGGGCTCCACCTGGATCTGGTGACTCTGGTCCCCACCTGGACTTCACCTGGATCTGGTGACTCTGGTCCCCACCTAGACCTCTCCTGACCTGGTGTCTCTCGGGCCCACTTTGACCTAACTCAGAACTGCTGAATCTAAACCCCACATACTACGCACCCAGACCTGGTGACTCTTGTCCCAGCTATTCCTCAATTCGACCTGATGAATCTGGTCTTCACGTGGGCCTCACATGTACCTGGGACTCAGCTGGATAGAGTGGCTCTGGTTCCCACAAGGGGCTCACCTGATACTGGTGACTGTGGTCTTATTCTATGCCTCAACAGGACATAGTGATTCTGTTCCCCATCTGGGACTGCATGGTCCTAGTGACTCTGGTCCTCACTCAGGTATCATTGGGACCTGGATACTCTATACCACAAATGGGCCTCACTTTGACCACGGACCTCTGGTCCCATTCTGGGCCACAAACTAAACTGGTTACTCTGGTCGCCTCTGAACTACCACCTTACCTGGAGACTCTGCTCGACCCTTGGGCTTCACCTGGGCCTGGTGTGTCTGGTCCTAGCTGTTCCGCACATGGATGGTGACTGGTTCGCAACCTGGGCCTCACCTGGACTTGGTGAATCCTGTTGCCACCTGCGCCTCACCTGGACCTATGACTGTGACCCACCTGGAACTCACCTGGATCTGGTAGCTCTGGTTCCCATATGGGGCTCTCCTGGACCTGGTTCCTGTGGTCTCCATCTGGCCTCACCTGGAACACAATGACTCTGATCCATATTTGGGCCTCTCCTGGACCTGTTGACTCTGGTCCTTACCTGGGCATCATTGGGACCTGGATACTCTCTTATATACCTGGGCCTCACCTGGACCTGGTGACTGTGGTCCCACCTGGGCCTCACCTGGACGAGGTGACTGGTTCCCACAGGGACCTCACCTGGACCTGGTGACTCAGGTCCTCATATGGGTATCATGGGACTTGGTTTCTCAGTTCCACATCGGGGCCTCACCTGGACCTAGTGATTCTCATCCCACTCTGGGCTTGACCCTGACTTGGTGACTCTGGTCCCCACCTGGTTATCACCAGGACCGGGTACCTCTGGTCCGCCTCTGGGACTCACCCGGAGCTGGCGACACATGTCCTCAGCTGGGCCTCAACAGGACCTGGTGAATCTACTCCTCACTTAGGCTTCTTCTGGACCTTGTGACACTTTTCCCACCTGGCATCAATGGGACATTGTTACTCTCTGTTTCCCACCTGGGTCTCACCTGGTCATGATAACTTTGCTCCACACTTTGGCCTCAACTGGTCCTGATGACTCTGGTCACCCCACCTAGGCCTCAATCTGGACCTGGTGACTGTGATCCCCACCTGGGTCTCACCTGGACCTGGTGACTCTCGATCCCACATGACCCACACCTGGACCTGGTGACTGTGGTGTTCTTGTAGACTCACAATTACCTGGTGACTCCGGTCCCCACTAGGGCCTCACCTGGATCTGGTGACTCTGGCCTGCAGGTTGTCCTCACCTGGACCTGGTGAGTGGGGTTGCCACCTGGGCCTCATCGATACCTGGTGACACAGGTCCCCACGTGGGCCTCTTGAACCTAGTGAATCTGGTCCTTACAAGGTCCTCTCTCAGACTCGGGGACTCTGGTCACCACCTGGGCCTCACCTGGACCTGGTGAATCTGGTCCCCATCTGGGCCTCACCCAGTCTTGGTGACTTTGTTCCCCACCTGGACCTGATTGCTGTGGACTCTTTCTTGGCCTCACCTGGAACTGGTGACTCTGATCCTATCTGCGCGTCACCCAGACCTGGTGACTCTGGTCCTCACCTGGGCATATTTGGTACCTGGTGACTCTGTTCCACACCTGAGCCTCCCCTGGACATGATGACTCTGGAACCTCTCTGGGCCTCACCCTGACCTGGTGACTCTGGTCCCCATCTGGATGTCATCTGGACCAGGTGATTCTGGTACCCCTCTAGGCCTCAACCAGATCTGGTGACTCTGGTCCTCAACTGGGCCTCACCTGGACCTAGTGAATATGCTCCATCTGTGCCTCATTTGGACCTGGTGACTCTAATCCCTACCTGGATATCATTGAGATATGGTTGCACTGCATGGCCTGCAGGTTGAACTCACCTGGACCTGGTAACTCTGGTCTGTACCTGTGCATCATCGGGACACCGTTCCTCTGCATTGCCTGCAGGTTGGCCTCATCTGGACCTGGTGAGTGGGGTTGCCACCTGGGACTCACCCATACCGGGTGACACAGGTCCCCACGTGGGCCCTACTTGGACCTGGTGAATCTGGTCCTTTCCTGGTCCTCATCCGGAAGTTGTAACTCTGGTAATCTCCTGGGAATCACCTGGACCTGGTGAATCGGCTCCCCTACTGGGCCTTACCCAGTCCTGGTGACTTTGTTCCCCACCTGGACCTGATTGCTGTGGACTCCTTCTTGGCCTCACCTGGAACTGGTGACTATGATACTAACTGGGCCTCTTCCAGATCTGGTGACTCTGGTCCTCATCTGTGGACCTTTATGACCTGGATACTCTGTTCCACACCTGAGCCTCCCCAGGACATGATGACTCTGGATCCCCTCTGGGCCTCACCCTGACATGGTGACTCTGGTCCCCATCTGGATATCACCTAGACCAGGTGAATCTGGTACCCTCTAAGGTCAACTAGACCTGGTGACTCTAGTCCTCAAATGGGCCTCACCAGAACCTAGTGAATATCCTCCCTAACTGCGCCTAATCTGGACCTGGTGACTCTGTTCTACCTGGGCATCATCGGGACATGGTTACTCTATTCCCCCCTGGGACTGACCTGATCTTGGTAACACTGGTCCTGACTTTGGCCTCTTCTGTACCACGTGACTCTGGCTCCACGTGGGCCTCACCTGTAACTGGTGACTCCGTCGTAAGCATGGCCTCACCTGACCTGGGGAATGTGGTTCCCATCGTGACCTCATCTGGACCTCATGTCTCTGGTCCCACCTGGGCCTCACCAGGACCTGGTGTCTCTGGTACCCCACCTGGGTAGCATCAGGATATCGTTACACTGTTCACTATCAGGAGACCCAGCCGGACCTATTAACTCTGGTCTTCACCTGGCCACACCTGGACATGGTGACACTGGTTCCCACCTGGGTCTCACCTGGACATGGTGAGTCGGATCTCCACCTGGACCTAACCTGTAACTTGTTATTCTTATTCCCACATGGACATCACGTGGACCTGGTGGCTGTAGTGTTTCTAGCTTCTAATGTACCTCGTGACTCTGGTCCCCACCAGTGCCTCACCAGGACCTGGTGAGTGTGGTTTACAAATGCACCTCACCTGGCCCTGGTGATTCTGGTCTGCACCTGAGACTACCCTGGATCTGGTGACTGTGGGCCCCACCTGGGTTTCACCTGGATTTGGGGACTCCGGTCCCCAACTGGGCCTCACCTGGCCCTGTTGACCATGGTCCTCAACTGGGCAAAATTGGGACCCAGTGACTATGTTCCATAACTGGACCTCACCTGGACCAGGTGACTCAGGTCCCCCTCTGGGTCTCACCTTGCCCTAGTGACTGTGAACCCCACGATGGCCTGACTTGGACCTGCTGACCCTGGTTGCCCCCTGCGCCTGACCTCGAACTGTTGACTCTGGTTCTTTCAAGGGCCTAGCCTGTACCTGGTGATCCTAGTCCCCACCTGGGCCTCACCTGGACGTGGTGACTCTTGTCACCAACGGGGACTCACCTGGACCTGCTTACTGTGTTCCACACCTGGGCTTGGAGTAGACCTGTTGACCATGGTCCCCAAAGCCGGACTCACATGGACCTGTTGCCACTTATCCCCACCGGGGCCGCACGTTTACCTGGTAACTCTGGTCCTCAGCTGGGCATCATTTGTACCTGGTTACTCTGTTCCACACCTGAGGCTCCCCTGGACATCTTGACTCTGGAAGCTCTCTGGAACTGAACCTGACCTGGTGACTCTGTTCCCCATCTCGATGTCACCTGGACCAAGTGATTCTGGTACCCCTCTAGGCCTCAACCAGATCGGGTGACTCTGGTCCTCAACTGGGCCTCACCTGGACCTAGTGATTATGCTCCATCTGGGCCTCATTTGGACCTGGTGACTCTGGTCCCTACCTTGGCATCATCGGTACATGTTTCCACTGAATGGCCTGCAGCTTGGCTTCACCTGTACTTGGTAACTCTGATCCCTACTTGGGCATCATCGGGACATGGTTCCTCTGCATGGCCTGCAGGTTGGCCTCACCTGGACCTGGTGAGTGGGGTAGCCACCTGGGCCTCCGCTATACCTGGGGACACAGGTCCCCACGTGGGCCTCTTCTACCTGGTGAATCTGGTCCTTACCTAGTCCTATCCCAGCGCCGGTCACCACCTCGATTCACCTGGACCTGGTGAATCTGGTCCCCATCTGGGCCTCACCCAGTCCTGGTGACTTTTTTCCCCACCTGTTCCGGATTGCTGTGTACTCTTTCTTTGCCTTACCTGGAACTGGTGACTCTGATCCTATCTGCGCGTCACTCAGATCTGGTGTCTCTGGTCCTCACTTGGGCATCTTTGGTACTTGGTGACTCTGTTCCACACCTGAGCCTCACCTGGACATGATGAATCTGGAACCTCTCTGGGCCTCACCCTGACCTGGTGACTCTGGTCCTGACTTTGGCCTCTTCTCTACCAGGTGACTCTGGCTCCACCTGGGCCTCACCTGTAACTGGTGACTCTGATCCTAAGCATGGCCTCTCCTGACCTGGTGACTGTGGTTCCCATCGGGACCTCGCCTGAACCTCATGTCTCTGGCTCAACCTGGGCCTCACCAGGACCTGGTGTCTCTGGTACCCAACTGGGTAGCATCAGGATATGGTTACACTGTTCACGAACAGTGACCCAGCGGGACCTATTTACTCTGGCCTTCACCTGGGCCACACCTGGACATGGTAACACTGGTTCCCACATTGTCCTCACCTGGACATTGTAAGTCGGATCCCCACCTGGTCCTCACCTGTAACTGGTGATTCTCGTTCCCACATGGAATCATGTAGACCTGGTGGCTGCAGTGTTTCTAGCTTCTCATGTACCTCGTGACCCTGGTCACCACCAGAGCCTCACCGGGACCTGGTGAGTGTGGTTGCCACCTGCACCTCACCTGGACCTGGTGATTCTGGTCTGTACCTGAGACTACCCTTGATCTGGTGACTGTGGTCCCCACCTGGGATTCACCTGGATTTGGGGACCCAGGTCCCCATCTGGGCCTCACCTGGCCCTGTTGACCATGGTCCTCAACTGGGCAAAATTTGGGACCCAGTGACTGTGTTCCACAACTGGACCTCACCTGGACCAGGTGACTCTGTTCCCCCTCTGGGTCTCACCGTGCCCTAGTGACTGTGAACCCCACTTTGGCCTGACTTGGACCTGCTGACCCTGGTTGCCACCTGCGCCTGACCTCGAACTGTTGACTCTGGTTCTTTCAAGGGCCTCCCCTGGACCTGGTGGTCCTGGTCCCCACCTGGGCCTCACCTGGACGTGGTGACACTTGTCACCACCGGAGACTCACCTGGACATGCTTACTGTGTTCCACACCTGGGCCCGAATTCGACCTGTTGTCCATGGTTCCCAAGCCGGCCTCACATGGACCTGTTGCCTCTGTTCCCCACCGGGGCCTAGGTGTACCTGGTAAATCTGGTCCTCACATGGGAATCATCTGGACCTAGTGACACTGGTCCCCACCTGGGCTTCACCTGGATCTGGTGACTCTGGTCCTCACCTGGACTTCACCTGGATCTGGTGACTCTGGTCCCCACCTGGACCTCTCCTGGACCTGTTGACTCTCTTTCCAGCATGGATCTCACCTGGATCTGGTGACTCTGGTCCTCAGTTTGGCCTCACCTGGACCTGGTGTCTCTCGTCCCCACTTTGACCTAACTCAGAACTGCTGAGTCTTGCCCGACCTAGGCCACATCCAGACCTGGAGACCCTTGTCCCCAGTTATGCCTCAATTCGACCTGATGAATCTAGTCCTCAAGTGGGCCTCACATGGACCTGGGACTCAGCTGGATAGAGTGGCTCTGGTTCCCACAAGCGGCTCACCTGATACTGCTGACTGTGGTCTTATTCTATGCCTCACGAGGACTTAGTGATTCTGTTCCTCATCTGGGCCTGCATGGCTTAGTGACTCTGGTCCTCACCCAGGCATCATTGGGACCTGGATACTCTATTCCACACCTGGGTCTCACTCTGACCATGGAACTCTGGTACCATTCTGGGCCTCAAACTTAACTGGTTACTCTGGTTCCACCTCTGGGCTTCACTCTTACCTGGTGACTCTGGTCACCCCTTGTGCTTCACTTGTGCCTGGTGATCTGGTCCTTAGCTGGTTCTCACCTGGATCTGGTGACTGGTCGCCACCTGGGCCTCACCTGGACCTGGTGAATTATGTTGGCACCTGCGACTCATCTGGACCTTGTGACTGTGGTCCCACCTGGACCTCACCTGGATTTGGTAGCTCTGCTTCCCATATGGGGCTCTCCTGGACCTGGTTCCTGTGGTCTCCATCTGGACTCACCTGGAACACAATGACTGTGATCCATATTTGGGCCTCTCCTGGACCTGTTGACTCTTGTCCTTACCTGGGCATCATTGGGACCTGGATACTCTCTTATATACCTGGGCCTGACCTGGACCTGTTGACTGTGGTCCCACCTGGGTCTCACCTGCACGAGGTGACTGTTTCCCAGAGTGACCTCACCTGGACCTGGTGACTCAGGTCCTCATATGGGCATCATGGGACCTGGTTTCTCAGTTCCACATCGGGGCCTCACCTGGACCTAGTGATTCTCGTCCCCTCTGGGCCTCACCCTGATGTGGTGACTCTGGTCAACACCTGCATATCACCAGGACCGGGTGACTCTTGTCCCCCTCTGGGACTCAACCGGAGCTGGGGACACTGCTCCTCAACTGGGCTTCAACAGGCCCCGGTGAATCTACTCCTCAATTAGGCCTCGTCTGGACCTTGTGACTCTTTTCCCACCTGGCATCAATGGGACCTGGTTTCTCTGTTCCCCACCTGGGACTCACCTGGACATGAGAATTTGCCCCTCACTTTACCTCAACTTGTCCTGATGACTCTGGTCCCCCACCTAGGCCTCAATGTGGACCTGGTGACTGTGGTCCCCACATGGTTCTCACCTGGACCTGGTGAATCTCGTTCCCACATAAACCACACCTGGACCTGGTGACTGTGGTATCCTTGTGGACTCACATATACCTGGTGACTCCGGTCCCCACTAGGGCCTCACCTGGATCTGGTGACCCTGGCCTGCAGGTTGGCTTCACCCGGACCTGGTGAGTGGGGTTGAGACCTGTGCCTCACCCATACCTGGTGACATAGACCCCACCTGGGCCTCATTTGGACCCGGTGAATCTGGTCCTTACCGGGTCCTCACCCGGAATTTGTAACTCTGATCAACACCTGGGGATCACCTTGACCTGGTGAATCTGGTCCCCATCTGGGACTTACCCAGTCCTGTTGACTTTCTTCCCCACCTGGACCTGATTGCTGTGGACACCTTCTTGGCCTCACCTGGAACTGGTGACTCTGATCCAAACTGGGCCTCACCCAGATCTGGTGACTCTGGTCCTCACCTGTGGAACATTATGACCTGGATACTCTGTTCCACACCTGAGACTAACTGCACATGGTGACTCTGGATCCCCTCTGGGTCTCAGCCTGACATGGTGACTCTGGTCCCCATCTGGACGTCACCTAGACCAGGTGAATCTGGTACCAATCTAGGCCTCAACTTGGCCTGGAGACTCTGGTCCTCAACTGGGCCTCACCGGGACCTAGTGAACAAGTTCCCCACCTGCGCCTCATCTGGACCTGGTGACTCTGGTTCTACCTGGGCATCATCGGGACATAGTTACTCTATTCCCCACTGGGACTGACCTGATCCTGGTAACTCTGGTCCTGACTTTGACCTCTTCTGTACCAGGTCACACTGGCTCCACCTGGGCCTCACCTGTAACTGGTGACTCTGACATAAGCATGGCCTCACCTGACCTGGTGACTGTGGTTCCCATCCTGACCTCATCTGGATCTCATGTCTCTGGTCCCACCTGGGCCTCACCAGGACCTGGTGTCTCTGGTACCCACCTGGGTAGCATCAGGATATGGTTACACTATTCACTAACAGTGACCCAGCCAGAACTATTATCTCTGGTCTTCACCTGGGCCACACCAGGACATGGTGACACTGGTTCCCACCTGGGTCTCACCTGGACATGGTGAGTCGGATCCCCCCTGGTCCTCACCTGTAACTGGTGATTCTCGTTCCCACATGGACATAATGTGGACATGGTGGCTGCAGTGTTTCTAGCTTCTCATGTACCTCGTGACTCTGGTCCCCACCAGGGCCTCACCGGGACCTGGTGAGTGTGGTTGCCACCTGCACCTCACTTGGACCTGGTGATTCTGGTCTGCACCCGAGACTACCCTGGATCTGGTGACTGTGGTCCCCACCTGGGCTTCACCTGGATTTGGGGACTCCGGTCCCCATCTGGGCGTCACCTGGCCCTGTTGACCATGGTCCTGAACTGGCCAAAATTGGGACCCTGTGACTGAGTTCCACAACTGTACCTCACATTGACCAGGTGACTCTGGTCCCACTCTGGGTCTCACCGTGCCCTAGTGACTGTGGACACCACTTTGGCCTTACTTGGACCTGCTGACCCTGGTTGCCACCTGCACCTGACCTCGAACTGTTTACTCTGGTTCTTTCAAGTGCCTCCCCTGTACCTGGTGATCCTGGTGCCCACCTGGGCCTCACCTGGACGTGGTGACTCTTGTCACCACCGGGGACTCACCTGGAGCTGGTTACTGTGGTCCACACGTGAGCCTCAAGTAGACCTGTTGACCATGGTCCCCAAGCCGGCCTCACATGGACCTGTTGCCTCTGATCCCCACTGGTGCCTCACGTGTACCTGGTAACTCTGGTCCTCACCTGGGCCTCATCTGCACCTAGTGACTCTGGTCCCCACCTGGGCTTCACCTCGATCTGGTGACTCTGGTCCCCACCTGGACTTCACATGTATCTGGTGACACTGGTCCGCACCTGGACCTCTCCTGGACCTGGTGACTCTGGTCCTTACCTGGGCATCATTGGGCCCTGGATACTCTCTTATATACCTGGGCCTCACCCTGACCTGGTCACTCTTGTCCCCATCTGTATGTCACCTGTACCAGGGGATTCTGGTACCCCTCTGGGCCTCAACCATATCTGGTGACATTGGTCCTCAAATGGGCCTCAACTGGACCTAGTGAATATGCTCCATCTGGGCCTCATTTGGACCTGGTGACTCTGGTCCCTACGTGGGCACCATCGGGACATGGTTCCACTGCATGGCCTGCAGGTTGGCCTCACCGGGACCCGGTAACTCTGGTCCCTACCTGGACATCATCGGGACACGGTTCCTCTGCATGGCCTGCATGTTGGCCTCACCTGGACGTCGTGAGTGGGGTTGCCACCTGGGGCTCACCCATACCTGGTGACTCAGGTCCCTACGTGGGCCTCTTGGAACTGGTGAATCTGGTCCTTACCTGGTCCTCACCCGGAACTGGTAACCCTGGACACCACCTGGGAATCACCTGGACCTGGTGAATCTGGTCCCCATCTGGGCCACACCCAGTCCTGGTGACTTTGTTTCCCACCTGGACCTGATTGCTGTGGACTCCTTCTTGGCCTCACCTGGAACTGGTGACTCTGATCCTAACTGGGCCCTCACCCAGATCTGGTGACTCTGGTCCTCACCTGTGGACCATTATGACCTGGATACTTTGTTACACACCTGAGCCTCACCTGGACACGATGACTCTGGATCACCTCTGGGCCTCAGCCTGACTTGGTGACTCTGGTCCCCATTGGATGTCACCTAGACCAGGTGAATCTGGTACCCCTCTAGGCCTCAACTATACCTGGTGACTCTGGTCCTCAACTGGGCCTCACCGGGACCTAGTGAATATGCTCCGCACCTGCGCCTCATCTGGACCTGGTGTCTCTGGTTCTACTTGGGCATCATCGGGACATGGTTACTCTATTCCCCACTGAGACTGACCTGATCCTGGTAACTCTGGTCCTGACTTTGGCCTTTTCTGTAAAAGGTGACTCGGGCTCCAACTGGGCCCTCACCTGTAACTGGTGACTCTGATCCTATGCATCGCCTCACCTGACCTGGTGACTGTGGTTCCCATCGGGACCTCACCTGGACCTCATGTCTCTGGTCCCACCTGGGACTCACCAGGACCTGGTGTCTCTGGTACCTACCTGGGTAGCATCGGGATATGGTTACACTGTTCATTAACAGTGACCCATCCGGACCTATTAACTCTGGTCTTCAGCTGGGTCTCACCTGGACGTGGTGACTCTCGTTCCCACATGAACCACACCTGGACCTGGTGACTGTGGTGTTCTTGTAGACTCACATTTACCTGGTGACTCCGATCCCCACTAGGGCCTCACCTGGATCTGGTGTCTCTGGCCTGCTGGTTTGCCTTACCTGGAAGTGGTGAGTGGGGTGCCACCTTGGGCTCACCCGTACCAAGTGACAGAGGTCCCCACGGGGGCCTCTTGGACCTGGTGAATATGGTCCTTACTTACTCCTCTCCCAGAACCGGGGACGCTGGTCACCCGCTGGGCCTCACCTGGACCTGGTGAATCAGGTCCCCATCTGGGCCTCACCCAGTCCTAGTGATTTTGTTCCCCACCTGGACCTGATTGCTATGGACTCTTTCTTGGCCTCACCTGGAACTGGTGACTCTAATCCTATCTGCGCATCACCCAGATCTGGTGAATCTGGTCCTTACCTGGTCCTCTCCCAACCTGGGGACTCTGGTCATCACCTGGGCCTCACCTGAAGAAGGTGAATCTGGTCCGCATCTGGGCCTCACCCAGTCCTGGTTACTTTGTTCCCCACCTGGACCCGATTGCTGTGGACTCTTTCTTTGCCTCACCTGGAACTGGTGACTCTGATCCTATCTGCTCGTCACCCAGACCTGGTGACTCTGGTCCTCATCTGGGCATGATTGGTACCTGTTGACTCTGTTCCACACCTGAGCCTCACCTGGACATGATGACTCTGGAACTTCTCTGGGCCTCACCCTGACCTGGTGACTCTGGTCCCCATCTTGATGTCACCTTGACCAGGTGATTATGTACCCCTCTGGCCTCAACCAGATCTGGTGACTCTGGTCCTCAACTGGGCCTCACCTGGACCTAGTGAATATGCTCCATCTGGGCCTCATTTGGACCTGGTGACTCAGGTCCCTCCCTGGGCACCATGGGGACATGGTTCCACTGCATGGCCTGCAGGTTGGCATCACCTGGACCTGGTAAATCTGGTTCCTACATGGGCATCATCGGGACACGGTTACTCTGCATGGAGCGAAGGATGTCCTCTCCTGGATCTGGTGAGTGTGGTTGCCACCTGTGCCTCACCCATACCTGGTGACACAAGTCCCCACGTGGGGCTCACTTGGAACTTGTGAATCTGGTCCTTACCTGGACCTAACCGGAATTGGTAACTCTGGTCACAACCTGGGAATCACCTGGACCTGGTGAATCTGATCCCAATTTGGGCCTCACCGAGACCTGGTGACTTTGTTACCCACCTGGACCTGATTGATGTGGACTCCTTCTTGACCTCACCTGGACTGGTGACTCTGATACCCACCAGGACCACTCTTGGACCTCGAGACTCTCCTTCCAACATGGACCTCCCCTGGATCTGGTGACTCTCGTCCTCAGTTTGGCCTCACCTGGACCTGGTGTCTCTCGTCCCCACTTTGACCTAACTCAGAACTGCTGAATCTTGCCCCACCTAGGCCGCTCCCAGACCCGGTGACACTTGTCCCCAGCTATGCCTCAATTCGACCTGATGAATCTGGTCCTCACGTGGGCCTCACATGGACCTGGGACTCAGCTGGATAGAGTGGCTCCGGTTCCCACAAGGGGCTCACCTGATACTGCTGACTGTGGTCTTATCTATGGCTCAACAGGACCTAGTGAATCTGTTCCCCATCTGGGCCTGCATGGTTTAGTGACTCTGGTCCTCACCCAGGCATCATTGGGACCTGGATACTCTATTCCACACCTGGGCTTCACTTTGACCAGGGACCTATGGTCCCATTCTGGGCCTCAAACTAAACTGGTTACTCTGGTTCCCCCTCTGGGCCTCACCCTTACCTGGTGACTCTGGTCACCCTTGGGTTTCACTTGGGCCTGGTGAATCTGGTCCTTAGGTGTTCCTCACCTGGATCTGGTGACTCGTCGCCACCTGGGCGTCACCTGGTCTTGGTGAATCCTGTTGCCATCTGCGCCTCACCCAGACCTTTTGACTGTGGTCCCACCTGAACCTCACCTGGATCTGGTGGCTCTGGTTCCCATATGGGGCTCTCCTGGACCTGGTTCCTGTGGTCTCCATCTGGCCTCACCTGGAACACAATGACTCTGATCCATATTTGGGCCTCTCCTGTACCTGCTGACTCTGGTCCTTACCTGGGCATCATTGGGACCTGGATACTCTCTTATATAACTGGGCCTCACCTGGACATGGTGACTGTGGTCCCACCTGGGCCTCACCAGGACGAGGTGACTGGTTCCCACAGGGACCTCACCTGGACGTGGTGACACAGGTCCTCATATGGTCATCATGGGTCCTGGTATCTCAGTTCCACATCGGGGCCTCACCTGGACCTAGTGATTCTCGTCCGACTCTGGATCTCTTCTGACGTGCTGACTCTGGTCCCCTCTTGGATATCACCAGAACCGGGTGACGCTGGTCCCCCTATGGGTTTCACCCGGAGCTGGGGACACTGGTCCTCAACTGGTCCTCGAAAGGACCTGGTGATTCTACTCCTCACTTAGGCCTCTTCTGGACCTTGTGACTCTTTTCCCACCTGGCATCAATGGGACATGGTTACTCTGTTCCCCACCTGGGCCTCACCTGGACATTATAACTTTGCTCCACACTTTGGCCTCAACTGGTCCTGATGACCCTGGTCCCCCCACCTAGGCCTCAATCTGGTCCTGGTGACTTGTCTCCACCTGGGTCTTACCTGGACCTGGTGACTCTCGTTCCCACATGAACCACATCTGAACCTGGTGACTGTGGTGTTCTTGTAGACTCACATTTACCTGGTGACTCCGGTCCCCCACTTGGGCCTCACCTGGAACTGGTGACTCTGGCCTGCAGGTTGGCCTCACTGGACCTGGTGAGTGGGGTTGCCACCAGGACCTCACCCATACCTGGTGACTCAGGTCCCCACGTGGGCCTCTTGGACCTGGTGAATCTGGTCCTTCCCTGGTCCTCTCCCAGAACCGGGGACTCTGGTGACCACCTGGTCCTCACCTGGGCCTGGTGAATCTGGTCCCCATCTGGGCCTCACCCAGTCCTGGTGACTTTGTTCCCCACCTGGACCTGATTGCTGTGGACTCTTTCTTGGCCTCACCTGGAACTGGTGACGCTGATCCTATCTGCGTGTCACCCAGACCTGGTGACTCTGGTCCTCACCTGGTCATCATTGGTACCTGGTGACTCTGTTCCACACCCTGAGCCTCACCTGCACATGATGACTCTGGAACCTCTCTGGGACTCACCCTGACCTGGTGACTCTGGTCCCCATCGGGATGTCACCTGGACCAGGTGATTCTGGTACCCCTCTAGTCCTCAACCAGATCTGGTGACTCTGGTCCTCAACTGGGCCTCACCTGTACCTAGTGAATATGCTCCATCTGGGCCTCATTTGGACCTGGTGACTGTCTTCCCTACCTGGGCATCATCGGGAAATGGTTCCCCTGCATGGCCTGCATGTGGCCTCACCTGGACCTGGTAACTCTGGTCCCTACCTGGGCATCATCGGGACATGGTTCCTCTGCATGGCCTGCAGGTTGGCCTCATCTTGACCTGGTGAGTGGGGTTCCCACCTGGGTCTTACCCATGCCTGGTGACACAGGTCCCCACGTGGTCCTCACTTGGACCTGGTGAATGTGGTACTTACCTAGTCCTCACCCGGAACTGGTTAAATCTGGTCACCACCTGGGCATCACCTAATCCTGGTGACTTTGTTCCCCACCTGGACCTGATTGCTGTGGAAACCTTGGCCTCACCTGGATGTGGTAACTCTGATCCTAACTGGGCCTCTCCCAGATCTGGGTGACTCTGGTCCTCACATGTGGACCATTAAGACCTGGATACTCTGTTCCACACCTGAGCCTCACCTGGACACGATGACTCTGGATCCCCTCTGGGCCTCACCCTGACATGGTGACTCTGATCCCCATCTTGATGTCACCTAGACCAGGGTAAATCTGGTACCCCTCTAGGCCTCAACCAAACCTGGTGACTCTAGTCCTCAACTGGGCCTCACCGGGACCCTTGTGAATATGCTCCCCAACTGCGCCTCATCTGGAACATGATGACTCTCGTTCTACGTGGGCATCATCGGGAAATGGTTACTCTATCCCCTCTGGGACTGACCTGATCCTTGTAACATTGGTATGACTTTGGCATTTTCTGTACAGGTGACTCTGGCTCCACCTGGGCCTCACCTGTAACTGGTTCCTGGACCACTAGGTCCACTCTGATCCTAAGAATGGCCTCACCTGACATGGTGACTGTGGTTCCCCTCGGGACCTCACCTGGAAACTCATGTCTCTGGTCCCCAGCTGGGCCTCACCAGGACCTGGTGTCTCGGTACCCACCTCGGTAGCATCAGGATATGGTTACACTGTTCAATAACAGTGACCCAGGACGTATTAACTCTAGCCTTCACCTGGGCCACACGTGGACATGGTGATACTGGTTCCCACCTGGGTCTCACCTGGACATGGTGAGTCGGATCCCCACCTGGTCCTCACCTGTAACTGGTGATTCTCGTTCCACATGGACATCATGTGGACTGCTGGCTGCAGTGTTTCTAGCTTCTCATGTACCTCAGACTCTGGTCCCCACCAGGGCCTCACCGGGACCTGGTGAGTGTGGTTGCCACCTGCACCTCACCTGGACCTGGTGATTCTGGTCTGCACCTGAGACTACCCTGGATCTGGTGACTGTGGTCCCCACCTGGGCTTCACCTGGATTTGGGGACTCCGGTCCCCATCTGGGCCTCAATTGGCCCTGTTGACCATGGTCCTCAACTGGGCAAAATTGGGACCCTGTGACTGTTCCACAACTGGACCTCACCTGGAACAGATGACTCTGGTCCCTCTGGGTCTCACCGTGCCCTAGTGACTTTGAACCCCACTTTGGCCTGGCTTCGACCTGCTGACCCTGGTTGCCACCTGCGCCTGACCTCGAACTGTTGACTCTGGTTCTTTCAAGGGCCTCCCCTGTACCTGGTGATCCTGGTGCCACCTGGGCCTCAAGGACGTGGTGACTCTTGTCTCCACCGGGACTCACCTGGACCTGCTTACTGTGTTCCACACCTGGGCCTCAAGTACACTCTTGACCATAGTCCCCTAGCCGCCTAACATGGACCTGTTGCCTCTGATTCCCACCGGGCCTCACGTGTACCTGGTAACTCTGGTCCTCACCTGGGCCTCTGCACCTAGAGACTCTGGTCCCCACCTGGACTTAACCTGGATCTGGTGACTCTGGTCCCCACCTGGAACTCACCTCGATCTGGTGACTCTGGTCCTCAGTTTGGCCTCACCTGGACCTGGTGTCTCTCGTCCCCACTTTGACCTAACTCAGAACTGCTGAATCTTGCCCCACTAGGCCGCACCCAGACCTGGTGACTTGTCCCCAGCTATGCCTCAATTCGACCTGATGAATCTGGTCCTCACGTGGGCCTCACATGGACCTGGGACTCAGCTGGATAGAGTGGCTCTGGTTCCCAAAAGGGCTCACCTGATACTGTGACTCTGGTCTTATCTATGCCTCACCATGACCTAGTGATTCTGTTCCCCATCTGGGCCTGCATGGCCCTAGTGACTCTGGTCCTCACCCAGGCATCATTGGGACCTGGATACTCTATCCACACCTGGGCCTCACTTTGACCAGGGACTCTGGTCCCATTCTGGGCCTCAAACTAAACTGGTACTCTGGTCCCCCTTAGCCTCACCCTTACCTGGTGACTGTGGTCACCCCTTGGGTTCACTTGGGCCTGGTGAATCTGGTCCTAGCTGGTCGCACCTGGATCTGGTGACTGGGCGCACCTGGGCCTCACCTGGATTTGGTGAATCCTGTTGCCATCTGCGCCTCACCTGGATTGTGACTGTGGTCCCACCTGGACCTCACCTGGATCTGGTGGCTCTGGTTCCCATATGGGGCTCTCCTGGACCTGGTTCCTGTGGTCTCCATCTGGCCTCAACAGGCACAATGACTCTGATCCATATTTGGGCCTCTCCTGGACCTGTTGACTCTGGTCCTTACCTGGCATCATTGGGTCCTGGATACTCTTATATACCTGGGCCTCACCTGGACCTGGTGACTGTGTCCCACCTGGGCCTCACCAGGACGAGGTGACTGGTTCCCACAGGGACCTCACCTGGACGTGGTGACACAGGTCCTCATATGGTCATCATGGGTCCTGGTATCTCAGTTCCACATCGGGGCCTCACCTGGACCTAGTGATTCTCGTCCGACTCTGGATCTCTCCTGACGTGCTGACTCTGGTCCCCTCTTGGATATCACCAGAACCGGGTGACGCTGGTCCCCCTATGGGTTTCACCCGGAGCTGGGGACACTGGTCCTCAACTGGTCCTCGAAAGGACCTGGTGATTCTACTCCTCACTTAGGCCTCTTCTGGACCTTGTGACTCTTTTCCCACCTGGCATCAATGGGACATGGTTACTCTGTTCCCCACCTGGGCCTCACCTGGACATATAACTTTGCTCCACATTTGGCCTCAACTGGTCCTGATGACCCTGGTCCCCCCACCTAGGCCTCAATCTGGACCTGGTGACTTGTCCACCTGGGTCTTACCTGGACCTGGTGACTCTCGTTCCCACATGAACCACATCTGAACCTGGTGACTGTGGTGTTCTTGTAGACTCACATTTACCTGGTGACTCCGGTCCCCACTGGGCCTCACCTGGAACTGGTGACTCTGGCCTGCAGGTTGGCCTCACTGGACCTGGTGAGTGGGTTGCCACCAGGACCTCACCCATACCTGGTGACTCAGTCCCCACGTGGGCCTCTTGGACCTGGTGAATCTGGTCCTTCCCTGGTCCTCTCCCAGAACCGGGACTCTGGTGACCACCTGGTCCTCACCTGGACCTGGTGAATCTGGTCCCCATCTGGGCCTCACCCAGTCCTGGTGACTTGTTCCCCACCTGGACCTGATTGCTGTGGACTCTTCTTGGCCTCACCTGGAACTGGTGACGCTGATCCTATCTGCGTGTCACCCAGACCTGGTGACTCTGGTCCTCACCTGGTCATCATTGGTACCTGGTGACTCTGTTCCACACCTGAGCCTCACCTGCACATGAGACTCTGGAACCTCTCTGGGACTCACCCTGACCTGGTGACTCTGGTCCCCATCGGGATGTCACCTGGACCAGGTGATTCTGGTACCCCTCTAGTCCTCAACCAGATCTGGTGACTCTGGTCCTCAACTGGGCCTCACCTGTACCTAGTGAATATGCTCCATCTGGGCCTCATTTGGACCTGGTGACTGTCTTCCCTACCTGGGCATCATCGGGAAATGGTTCCCTGCATGGCCTGCATGTGGCCTCACCTGGACCTGGTAACTCTGGTCCCTACCTGGGCATCATCGGGACATGGTTCCTCTGCATGGCCTGCAGGTTGGCCTCATCTTGACCTGGTGAGTGGGGTTCCCACTGGGTCTTACCCACCTGGTGACACAGGTCCCCACGTGGTCCTCACTTGGACCTGGTGAATGTTGGTACTTACCTAGTCCTCACCCGGAACTGGTAAATCTGGTCACCACCTGGGCATCACCTAATCCTGGTGACTTTGTTCCCCACCTGGACCTGATTGCTGTGGAAACCTTGGCCTCACCTGGATGTGGTAACTCTGATCCTAACTGGGCCTCTCCCAGATCTGGTGACTCTGGTCCTCACATGTGGACCATTAAGACCTGGATACTCTGTTCCACACCTGAGCCTCACCTGGACACGATGACTCTGGATCCCCTCTGGGCCTCACCCTGACATGGGACTCTGGATCCCCATCTTGATGTCACCTAGACCAGGTAAATCTGGTACCCCTCTAGGCCTCAACCAAACCTGGTGACTCTAGTCCTCAACTGGGCCTCACCGGGACCTTGTGAATATGCTCCCCAACTGCGCCTCATCTGGACATGATGACTCTCGTTCTACGTGGGCATCATCGGGACATGGTTACTCTATTCCCCTCTGGGACTGACCTGATCCTTGTAACATTGGTATGACTTTGGCATTTTCTGTACCAGGTGATCTGGCTCCACCTGGGCCTCACCTGTAACTGGTTCCTGGACCACTGGTCCACTCTGATCCTAAGAATGGCCTCACCCTGACATGGTGACTGTGGTTCCCATCGGGACCTCACCTGGAACTCATGTCTCTGGTCCCAGCTGGGCCTCACCAGGACCTGGTGTCTCGGTACCCACCTCGGTAGCATCAGGATATGGTTACACTGTTCAATAACAGTGACCCAGCTGGACGTATTAACTCTAGCCTTCACCTGGGCCACACGTGGACATGGTGATACTGGTTCCCACCTGGGTCTCACCTGGACATGGTGAGTCGATCCCCACCTGGTCCTCAACTGTAACTGGTGATTCGCGTTCCCACATGGACATCATGTGGACCTGCTGGCTGCAGTGTTTCTAGCTTCTCATGTACCTCGGACTCTGGTCCCCCCAGGGCCTCACCGGGACCTGGTGAGTGTGGTTGCCACCTGCACCTCACCTGGACCTGGTGATTCTGGTCTGCACCTGAGACTACCCTGGATCTGGTGACTGTGGTCCCCACCTGGGATTCACCTGGATTTGAGGAATCCGGTCCCCATCTGGCCTCAATTGCCCTGTTGACCATGGTCCTCAAGTGGCAAAATTGGGAGCCTGTGACTGTGTTCCACAACTGACCTCACCTGGAACAGATGACTCTGGTCCCCCTTGGGTCTCACCGTGACCTTAGTGACTGTGAACGCCATTTTGT